>NW_026935110.1:0-6458 GCF_032062105.1 Saccostrea cuccullata | reverse complement strand
ATTTAAAAGGGGTTTGGGCCCGGACCCCTCTCTCCCTCTAGATCTATGCATATATTTTATTTGTAAAAACAAAGAGATATAAATGTTTGATCGACGTTTTCTAAGTGGAAGGTCCAAGGTCAGTTGTACTGGTTGTTCGTTTAGTTTATTTAACGTATTAATGTACAAATTTTAACCCCCCCCCCCCCACCCCAAGATATATGCATGTGAAACATTATAACACACAGAGATATACATCTTTTTAAATTTGAGGAAATATTTTTAACTATAGAATATAATGGAAAATGAAAATTTATTTTCAAAACATCTTTCTCTGCGAAACGACAAATCTTTTTTTTTATTATTATTCTCTTTTCAAAGGTTTTGTTGTCTCCGGGGGAGGGGGGGTCATTTTCTTACCTATTTCAAATAAGAAAACAAATTAAAAAAATAAACAATGTACTTTATTATACTTCTGTTAAAATGTTTCCTATATAAAGTTCAGAAGGTAAAATAGCTATCTTGTATAGTTCACGAATAGCAAAGCTGTACCCCGGGGTATAGTTTTTGCTATCCCCCCTCGGAAAATTTTCATGCGATTTTTGCCTCCAATATTGAATTCAAGCGATAAATCTATTGACTGATGATGTCATAATGACTTCAGTAGCATTGTGACGTCATCAGGATATCAGATTATTCTTGCCGTATTATCTAACTCCAAAAACATTAATTGCCATTCTCTGTAACCACTTAAACTTCGTTGCCACGCATGGTCACCGATTTTGATGAAACTTCACCCATGCTTAGTACTTGACACCAGAAACAAATATCAAACAAAATTTCGTTGCTAAGTGTCTCGGTTGCTATGGCAACAGCCGGAAAAGTTTGAAAAATCGAGATTTTCAGCCACTTTAAATCCTGACTGTGGCTTAATAAAAACTAGAAAAAGCAAACAAACCATTCTAACAAAATACACAACACCTTGATGTCACTTATACGATGAAGAAACTTTTTAGAATATATCTCTAAGCAAGTGGTAACCAAGGGTACATTTGGAATACATTTAAAATGCTGAAATATGCTGAAAAACACTCCATATTCACTAATGGTAGGTGTTACATGCTAAAACTCAATCATTGACATAAGAAAAACAATGAAAATGTTTGACCTTAAGTATATGAGTATAAGCAATATTATTCTATAAATAACTTTTAGGGTGCCATGGTAACACAGTGTTACCATGCAAAACCAGTAACTAAGATTGGGTTAATGCTACTGTCTTGAGAAAAAACATGAAAATTTAAGACTGACAAATATGCATCCTTAGGACCTTGCAATACCAAAACCATAAGAAAAATTGGGTAATTGCTACTTTGTAGTGTTACCATGGAAACAAAGAAACCAGTGCTTAAAAGTGATTTTTTTTCCGCTGCATTAAATTAAATTGCCATTTAATCAAGAAACAAATTAAAGAGATCAGCTGGAATAGTCTTATCTGTTAGAACTGAGGTTAAATATCATATATTGATAAAATTTGATGAATAAAACAACACTGTTGCTATGGTTACCAAGAAGGGAAAATGTTCGATTTTTTTAACTTTATATCAATATTAAACCCTGTGTGCCAACTTCTTGCATCCACTTAGAGATTGGATGATAGTCAAAATTAAAAGTCAAGTTAGCTGTTAATAAATATCAATCATAAAAGTTTTGGGAATCTACATTTAAGGGTACGTATCCAAGGAAACAAAATATTTTTCAGGTTTTTAAGCATATATTTTCTGCTTATTTCCATAGCAACGCTCTATTTAAAGAATCTAATCTGAATTTTTTGAAATGGGAAAATTTGGAGCACACCAACATCATATAAAATCGATCATTAGTTATGAGGAAATGTGCTTTTTTTAAAAGATAGGATCATATTTAAACATACATAGTGTTACTTTGAAGGCTCTCTGGGGCATAAAAACCTTGGCAACCATTGCCAACCAAAATGAAATATCATATTTTTTCTTGGTATGTGTCTCAAGGCTCTTTTTTCTATTATTTCGTAACATTTCATCCTATAATTGCTTTTCTTTTTTACGAGTATGACTTCATAAAATTCAATGAATATTTTTTTTTATTTTGAATTCTTTGTTACCATAGTAACGTATGTAATAGTTGATTTACCAAACATGTTTATCATGCATTCGAGACATCTTACCTTCAACTTTTGGAAACAGTCATTAACAATTGTTTGCTTTGCCGCAAATGTTAACTATGGGGCTCTAAACATGTTAAAAAATGCCATTTTTCGAACTTTAAGACATGTTGCCATGGTAACTATAATACATAGCAACCAATTTTTGCCTGATTTCAGTTCAGGGTACCAATGCCTTTTATCATAGAGAGTTTGGAGAAATTCTGAGACTATGCGTGCCACAGCTCCTATATAAAATTTCAAATCATTACAGAGAATGGCTCTTAAAACCTCACAAATTATATTATACATCAGTATAAAAAAACGCTTATCCACTGTTTGTGAGGGGGATAGCTCTTTTATCAAACCCTCGACAGAGACTAGTCCCCTTGGGGAAGCCCTCGGGGAATAGTTCCCTGTCGCGGGTTTGATAAAAGAGCTATCCCATTCACAACCAGTGGATAAATGTATATTATCAACCGCATATATTGAATATTACATAAGCTTTCTACAATAACATATTGGTCATTTATTAAATTTAATTTTACCAGGGTGACCCCCTTGGAAAAATTGTCCTGGATCCGTGCCTTTTCTCCTTTTTTGTGAAAAATTATATAAATATCAATATAAATATAAAATTTATTCAAATATGTGTGGCAGTTGGCAGTAAGCAGCTGGCACTTGGCAGTAAGCAGTCAGCAGTTGGCAGTAAGCAGTTGGCTGTCGTATATGGCATTCCATAATCAGACGGTTTAAATGAGGGGACACCAGCATATAGTACCTAAGTTTTCTGTAGTATTCTATTTATTGCCAGCCCTCCAACCCCCAATTCCAAAGCCTTAAGGTCGTGTGTGTTAAATAAAGAAATATTAAGATGTACAACATCATGTAATATCCATGGGCGAATACACATTGGCGGTATCAGGGGGGGGTTCCGGGGGTTGGAACCCCCCCCCCCTTTATTTTTTGCCAAGTGGAGAAAGAGAGAAAGAAGGGGAATAAAACGTTTCCCGAGAATAAGCATTTGTACGTCTAACTTAAATATGTATTGAGTAGATAGATTCTCACACATTTAGTTCTTACATTCACCTTCACTATTACTTTTTATGAGTGAATGGTAGAAAATATTCTACTTATTTTTATATATCTTATATGATATGTAACATGCGAGGTAAAATTTGATATTAGATTCACGCGATCTTAATTTGGCTGTGTTGACTATATACAAGAAGGTGCTGTTTTTTAAACTAAATCTTATGAAGGAACTAAAATTTAATTCATTGTTTTATACCCAACCCAAAAACGATTTTCAAATTCTTTAAGAAAATTCAATCTACGTACTCTTCGGAAGTGCTGCAAATCCATTCAATTTAAAGTAGTTTTTAAAATGTGTTATTTTTTTTAATACGGACTGGGGGTACCTTTTCAAAGAAAAAAGGACGTAGAACAAAGATATTATTTTCCACAATCTTATATTTTTCCATACATGTGTGTGTGAATCTTTGCCTGAGAGAGAGAGAGAGAGAGAGTGTGTGTGTGGGGGGGGGGGGGGTTAGAGGGACACAACCCCGGAACCCCCCCCTTTCAAAAATTGCTGGATCCGCCCCTGGGACCTAGCAACATATAGGGGCCAGGGGGAGCCTAGCTGCCCCCCCCCCACTTTTTTCCCCAACCTTACTTATACTATTGGAAATATTAACTAAAAGTCTGGTTGCCCCCCCCCCCCCCCCCACTATAAGTGATGTACGAAAAATATCAAATCTGGAAAACTACCTATATGCAGAAATGCAATGAAAATGAAAAAAAAATAAACACCTTGTTCTTGTGAAAATAAATGGCTTTTCAACTGATTCTATCTCTCTCCTTCTTTTTTTTTTTTTTTACCGACCAACCGACCTTATTTTTTTTAAAAAAGTCTTGAAAAACAACTAATAAAAAAAAATTGCCGTATAGAAATTGGTACTCTACGGAAGCCCGTTGGTGCCACGTACGAAAAATATTTTATCTGGCGGCCGCCACTTGTATATCTGGCGGCCGCCAGATAATTATGTGGCGGTCGCTACTTATTATTTGGCGGCCGCCACTTATATATCTGGCGGCCGCCACTTAATAAATGGCGGCCGCCACATAATTTTTATGGCGGCCGTTATATAACATCTGGCGGCCGCCACATATTTATCTGGCAACCGTTATATAACATCTGGCGGCCGCCAAATATTTATCCGGCGGCCGCCACTTATTATTTGGCGGCCGCCAGATAACACCTGGCGTCCTGATGCGCGCGCATAATATTTTAACGTGCGATTTCAGAGGTGGAATACAGTGTAAAAATTATAATAGCGAGATCAATCAACCTAACTTGTAAGAGATATATTATCAACCAACACTCCAATCCACACTTCTAGTAGATATGTTTTTGCATAGAACAGATTAATATTTGATTTGAATTATGCAAGTATTTGTAGAGTGTTTCGGTTATTAAGAAGCCTCATCAGGGGTCATGCACGGACATAAATCATGGTGTTAGTTTTAGGCGAGACCGGGTTATCTCGTCACCTATATTCAAGTGTTTGCTGTAAGCTATGATTGGTTGAGAATTAAATAAAGTTTTGTATTTTGGATTTCTAAGCAGCGGTTGTTCAACATATTTCAACCCAATAACGTTTTTGCAAAATAATTTATCATATAACTTTTTTTTTTATCAATAAACAGATAAAGACAGCGGCCGCCAAATAATGTGGCGGCCGCCAATATTAAGTGGCGGCCGCCAAATATAAGAGGCGGCCGCCGGATAAGACTTTGCAAAATAATTTATGTGGCGGCCGCCAGATATTAAGTGGCGGCCGCCAGATATATATGTGGCGACCGACAGATAAAATATCTTTCGTACGTGGCACCAACGGGCTTCCGTATGATACAGCTGCTGCACTGTACTTTCATTTGGGGTTTACCCACAAAGAAATTTTGTGTTCTTTGGCGGTGAATTACCGTATTGTTGTTAGTTTAAGAACTCTAAAACGAGTGTTAAGTCGACAAAATCTTTTTCGTCGAAAAAATTACACCGATATCATTGAGTCGCCATTTTGATTAACACACAACTTCGTGGATCTGGTTGTATGCATGGATACAGATGGATGCATCAAAATATGTTCTCAAGAAGGTATGACAGTTCCGAGGAATGTTGTTTATACTTTAATGCAAATTCTGGACCCCAAAGGCATTGAAATTAGGAAGAAGGGGCGTTTGAGAAGAAGACAGTATTTTGCCAAAGGCCCAAATTATTTGTGGCATGTGGACTCTTACGACAAATTAAAACCATACGGATTGTGTATCAGTGGTTGTGTTGATGGATTTTCGAGGCATATTATGTGGTTAAATGTGTACCATACAAGCAGTAATCCAAGAGTAATTGCAGGATACTATATGGAAGCGGTTACAGAATTACTTGGGTGTCCTCAAATGGTAAGGGGAGACATGGGAACTGAGAATGGGCATATAGCGCGAATGCAGACGTTGTTGTCAGGAGAAGAGAGCTTTCTTTATGGTGCTAGCATGCATAATCAAAGAATAGAAAGTTTTTGGTGTACACTTAGAAAGGAGTGCTCTCAGTTTTGGATGGATACCCTGGGATCATTAAAGAATCGTGCTGACTTCACTGGTAGTGCTGTCGATATAAGTCTGATACAATTTTGTTTCACAGCTTTAGTACAGGTTAGTGAGAAAACAAATACTGGAGTTGAGCTTTCATTGAATACCTTCTCTCTCTCTCTCTCCACACACACACCCTTACACTCTCTCTCTAACACACACACACAGCTCAGGGAAGTTCATTATTCCATCCAATGACAATGTTTGTGCCTATTATATATGTATGTATCGTTCCGATATTCTTCAATAGTCGTTTTCGGTGGAATGCTACACCAAAATTTTATTTTATGGATCGTTAGAGTATCAATTCTGAAGCAAGATTGCGTTGTTCAAAGAAGGATGACTAATAAGCGGAAGTAAATTTTTGAAATGTTAGACAGCATTCTGATAGAGTTTATTGAGTGAGATGATAAATGAGTGAGATATGAGGCCTCAAAGTTGGCGTCTAGGAAGTGGAAGAAAAAAAAGAATAATAATCATTACCAATAGAATCAGTGAAAGGTCTTCCGTTGGAAACGGAAGACCTTAATAAAATTTTTGTGTAGCATTCCACCATAACTGTATTCTACCTGTATCTCAATAGACCGAGTAGTTAGCAGAGCGCACTAGGGTTGTTTGTCATCGAAACAAATTTTTCGTCTTGCTTAGA
>NW_026935109.1:0-64751 GCF_032062105.1 Saccostrea cuccullata | reverse complement strand
CAGTCTTTAACAATTTTTCACAGATGGTCTTTTCTAATCATCATTGCTTTTTCACACTATTTCACAATACCAATTTCAATATAATGATGAATATAGCAGTTTCTTTATTTAGACAAAAATTTATTGTAATGTTTGATACCAAAACTAAAACAACGAATAATGTATGTTTTATTACCTCCTGATAATGTGGTCGTTGTCTCAATAATTGATGAATTTCCTGAACCTGAAGTTTGAGAGTAGACACCTGAATTACTTGAAATATCAGTTGCGAACGATTGTGATATTTGCAAATGAAAAATTTGCTATCAGTTTTTAAATAAAAGGTCACTGAGTCCGAGAGGAATTAAAAGAGTAGTTTTTTCTTTCAAAAAAAAAAAAAAAAAAAAACAAAACAAAAAAAAAAAAAAACATTTTAATCTCATTCATAAACTTTTGTATTTTTTTTAATTCATTGAATAATGAAATTCTTTTGAAAATATTTAGAATAAATTTGATATTGTTATCTTCCTATACAAAATATTTACTTACAATCATCAATTCAAAATGCATTGACAATAATAAATTAGTTTCTCTGAGAAAAGGTGGTGTTTTCTAATCATCATGACGTTTTCACACTATTTCACAATACCATATTCCATATGATGATGAATAGAGCATTAGAGCATAGAGCATTTAATTAGACACAAATTTATTGTAATGTTTGATACCAAGACTAAAACAACGAATAATGTATGTGTTTATTACCTCCGAATGATGTAGTCGTTGTCTCATTAAGTGATGAATTTGCTGAACCTTAAATTTAAAAATGGACGCCTGAATTACTTGAAATATCAGTTATAGAACGATTAAAATATTTGCAAATGAAAAAGATGCTTAACTGTATCTTTGAAGGATAAAATAAGTTATTGAGAAATATTGAAAAACTAGTATTTTTTGTCTTTTAAAAATCCATTTCAATCTATTTTTCAATTTCTTAAGATCAAAACGGTTATGGGGAGGAATTGAAAAACTTGTATTAATTTTGTAAAAAAAAAAAAAATCAATTTCAATCTCATTCATAAACATTTTTAATGATCTTTTTATTTCATTGAATAATGAAATTCATTTGAAAACATAAAGAATAAATTTTATAGGGTTTGCATGTTCCTTTACAAAATATCCACTTACAGTTATCAATTCAAACTACACTGACAATAAGAAATTGGTTTCTCTGAGAAAAAAAATAGTTCAAGATATGGTACACCGATTTTTTGGGGGGAGGGGGGGGGGGGGAGAGGTGTGTTTTGTTTGTTTTTTTAAATACAGAAACGCCAGTTTGTTTTCAGTCTTTAACAATTTTTCACAGATGGTCTTTTCTAATCATCATTGCTTTTTCACACTATTTCACAATACCAATTTCAATATAATGATGAATATAGCAGTTTATTTATTTAGACAAAAATTTATTGTAATGTTTTATACCAAAACTAAAACAACGAATAATGTATGTGTTTATTACCTCCGGATGATGTAGTCGTTGTCTCATTAATTGATGAATTTCCTGAACCTGAAGTTTGAGAGTGGAGGCCTGAATTACTTGAAATATCAGTTGCGAACGATTGTGATATTTGCAAATGAAAAATTTGCTATCAGTTTTTAAATAAAAGGTCACTGAGTCCGAGAGGAATTAAAAGAGTAGTTTTTTCTTTCAAAAAAAAAAACAAAACAAAACAAAACAAAACAAAAAAACAAAAAACATTTTAATCTCATTCATAAACTTTTGTATTTTTTTTAATTCATTGAAAAATGAAATTCTTTTGAAAATATTTAGAATAAATTTGATATTGTTATCTTCCTATACAAAATATTTACTTACAATCATCAATTCAAAATGCATTGACAATAATAAATTAGTTTCTCTGAGAAAAGGTGGTGTTTTCTAATCATCATGACGTTTTCACACTATTTCACAATACCATATTCCATATGATGATGAATAGAGCATTAGAGCATAGAGCATTTAATTAGACACAAATTTATTGTAATGTTTTATACCAAGACTAAAACAACGAATAATGTATGTGTTTATTACCTCCGAATGATGTAGTCGTTGTCTCATTAAGTGATGAATTTGCTGAACCTGAAGTTTAAAAATGGACGCCTGAATTACTTGAAATATCAGTTATAGAACGATTAAAATATTTGCAAATGAAAAAGATGCTTAACTGTATCTTTGAAGGATAAAATAAGTTATTGAGAAATATTGAAAAACTAGTATTTTTTGTCTTTTAAAAATCCATTTCAATCTATTTTTCAATTTCTTAAGATCAAAACGGTTATGGGGAGGAATTGAAAAACTTGTATTAATTTTGTAAAAAAAAAAAATCAATTTCAATCTCATTCATAAACATTTTTAATGATCTTTTTATTTCATTGAATAATGAAATTCATTTGAAAACATAAAGAATAAATTTTATAGGGTTTGCATGTTCCTTTACAAAATATCCACTTACAGTTATCAATTCAAACTACACTGACAATAAGAAATTGGTTTCTCTGAGAAAAAAAATAGTTCAAGATATGGTACACCGATTTTTTCGGGGGAGGGGGGGGGGGGGGGAGAGGTGTGTTTTGTTTGTTTTTTTAAATACAGAAACGCCAGTTTGTTTTCAGTCTTTAACAATTTTTCACAGATGGTCTTTTCTAATCATCATTGCTTTTTCACACTATTTCACAATACCAATTTCAATATAATGATGAATATAGCAGTTTATTTATTTAGACAAAAATTTATTGTAATGTTTTATACCAAAACTAAAACAACGAATAATGTATGTGTTTATTACCTCCGGATGATGTAGTCGTTGTCTCATTAATTGATGAATTTCCTGAACCTGAAGTTTGAGAGTGGAGGCCTGAATTACTTGAAATATCAGTTGCGAACGATTGTGATATTTGCAAATGAAAAATTTGCTATCAGTTTTTAAATAAAAGGTCACTGAGTCCGAGAGGAATTAAAAGAGTAGTTTTTTCTTTCAAAAAAAAAACAAAACAAAACAAAACAAAAAAAAAAACAAAACATTTTAATCTCATTCATAAACTTTTGTATTTTTTTTAATTCATTGAATAATGAAATTCTTTTGAAAATATTTAGAATAAATTTGATATTGTTATCTTCCTATACAAAATATTTACTTACAATCATCAATTCAAAATGCATTGACAATAATAAATTAGTTTCTCTGAGAAAAGGTGGTGTTTTCTAATCATCATGACGTTTTCACACTATTTCACAATACCATATTCCATATGATGATGAATAGAGCATTAGAGCATAGAGCATTTAATTAGACACAAATTTATTGTAATGTTTTATACCAAGACTAAAACAACGAATAATGTATGTGTTTATTACCTCCGGATGATGTAGTCGTTGTCTCATTAAGTGATGAATTTGCTGAACCTGAAGTTTAAAAATGGACGCCTGAATTACTTGAAATATCAGTTTACGAACGATTATGATATTTGCAAATGACAAAGATGCTTAACTGTATCTTTGAAGGATAAAATAAGTTATTGAGAAATATTGAAAAACTAGTATTTTTTGTCTTTTAAAAAATCCATTTCAATCTATTTTTCAATTTCTTAAGATCAAAACGGTTATGGGGAGGAATTGAAAAACTTGTATTAATTTTGTAAAAAAAAAAAAAAATCAATTTCAATCTCATTCATAAACATTTTTAATGATCTTTTTATTTCATTGAATAATGTAATTCATTTGAAAACATAAAGAATAAATTTTATAGGGTTTGCATGTTCCTTTACAAAATATTCACTTACAGTTATCAATTCAAACTACACTGACAATAAGAAATTGGTTTCTCTGAGAAAAAAAATAGTTCAAGATATGGTACACCGATTTTTTCGGGGGGAGGGGGGGAGGGGGAGAGGTGTGTTTTGTTTGTTTTTTCAAATACAGAAACGCCAGTTTGTTTTCAGTCTTTAACAATTTTTCACAGATGGTCTTTTCTAATCATCATTGCTTTTTCGCACTATTTCACAATACCAATTTCAATATAATGATGAATATAGCAGTTTCTTTATTTAGACAAAAATTTATTGTAATGTTTGATACCAAAACTAAAACAACGAATAATGCATGTTTTATTACCTCCTGATAATGTGGTCGTTGTCTCAATAATTGATGAATTTCCTGAACCTGAAGTTTGAGAGTAGACACCTGAATTACTTGAAATATCAGTTGCGAACGATTGTGATATTTGCAAATGAAAAATTTGTTATCAGTTTTTAAATAAAAGGTCACTGAGTCCGAGAGGAATTAGAAGAGTAGTTTTTTCTTTCAAAAAAAACAAAACAAAACAAAACAAAACAACAAAAAAAACCAAAACATTTTAATCTCATTCATAAACTTTTGTATTTTTTTTAATTCATTGAATAATGAAATTCTTTTGAAAATATTTAGAATAAATTTGATATTGTTATCTTCCTATACAAAATATTTACTTACAATCATCAATTCAAAATGCATTGACAATAATAAATTAGTTTCTCTGAGAAAAGGTGGTGTTTTCTAATCATCATGACGTTTTCACACTATTTCACAATACCATATTCCATATGATGATGAATAGAGCATTAGAGCATAGAGCATTTAATTAGACACAAATTTATTGTAATGTTTTATACCAAAACTAAAACAACGAATAATGTATGTGTTTATTACCTCCGGATGATGTAGTCGTTGTCTCATTAAGTGATGAATTTGCTGAACCTTAAATTTAAAAATGGACGCCTGAATTACTTGAAATATCAGTTATAGAACGATTAAAATATTTGCAAATGACAAAGATGCTTAACTGTATCTTTGAAGGATAAAATAAGTTATTGAGAAATATTGAAAAACTAGTATTTTTTGTCTTTTAAAAATCCATTTCAATCTATTTTTCAATTTCTTAAGATCAAAACGGTTATGGGGAGGAATTGAAAAACTTGTATTAATTTTGTAAAAAAAAAAATCAATTTCAATCTCATTCATAAACATTTTTAATGATCTTTTTATTTCATTGAATAATGAAATTCATTTGAAAACATAAAGAATAAATTTTATAGGGTTTGCATGTTCCTTTACAAAATATTCACTTACAGTTATCAATTCAAACTACACTGACAATAAGAAATTGGTTTCTCTGAGAAAAAAAATAGTTCAAGATATGGTACACCGATTTTTTCGGGTGGAGGGGGGGAGGGGGAGAGGTGTGTTTTGTTTGTTTTTTTAAATACAGAAACGCCAGTTTGTTTTCAGTCTTTAACAATTTTTCACAGATGGTCTTTTCTAATCATCATTGCTTTTTCACACTATTTCACAATACCAATTTCAATATAATGATGAATATAGCAGTTTCTTTATTTAGACAAAAAATTATTGTAATGTTTGATACCAAAACTAAAACAACGAATAATGTATGTTTTATTACCTCCTGATAATGTGGTCGTTGTCTCAATAATTGATGAATTTCCTGAACCTGAAGTTTGAGAGTAGACACCTGAATTACTTGAAATATCAGTTGCGAACGATTGTGATATTTGCAAATGAAAAATTTGCTATCAGTTTTTAAATAAAAGGTCACTGAGTCCGAGAGGAATTAGAAGAGTAGTTTTTTCTTTCAAAAAAAAAAACAAAACAAAACAAAAAAAAAAAAAAAAAAAAAAAACAATTTAATCTCATTAATAAACTTTTGTATTTTTTTTTTAATTCATTGAAAAATGAAATTCTTTTGAAAATATTTCGAATAAATTTGATATTGTTATCTTCCTATACAAAATATTTACTTACAATCATCAATTCAAAATGCATTGACAATAATAAATTAGTTTCTCTGAGAAAAGGTGGTGTTTTCTAATCATCATGACGTTTTCACACTATTTCACAATACCATATTCCATATGATGATGAATAGAGCATTAGAGCATAGAGCATTTAATTAGACACAAATTTATTGTAATGTTTGATACCAAAACTAAAACAACGAATAATGTATGTGTTTATTACCTCCGAATGATGTAGTCGTTGTCTCATTAAGTGATGAATTTGCTGAACCTGAAGTTTAAAAATGGACGCCTGAATTACTTGAAATAACAGTTTATGAACGATTATGATATTTGCAAATGAAGAAGATGATATCTTTTCAAGATAAAAACGGTTTTTGAGAGGAATTAAAAGAAGAGTATTTGTAAAAAAAAATCGATTTCAATCTAATTCATAAACATTTGTATTGTTATTTTTTTTTAATTCATCGAATAATAAAAACTCACTTCAAAATATTTAGAATACGAGGGGCGTTCAATACATAATGTCATTAGCTCGATGACATACAACATAGTAGTCATATGACATAAAGCTTGACTTTCTCTCATTATTGAATCTTTAATGAATTGATAACAGTTTGTGTGACCACTTTTCATTGCATTATTTCATCGTGGGGAGCTGGAAAACAAGGTCTATTCGAGACACTGCATTAAGATGAATGGTCAAGAATCAGTAAACTAGAGTAAAATTAAACGCTTCATTAAAGCAGCTGTAAAACTTGTTAATATCTCAAAAATATTTGAACTGAAATATGTGAAATTTACATCAGCCAATGCCTGTTTAGTAGACAAATGAACATGTAGATTTTAATAATTAAAAATTATATAATGGGCATCAAAAATGGGTACCGTCCTTGGCAACAATGACTTACAACAACCGATGTAAATTTGCGAAATTTCAACTAATTGTGACTGATTATGAATTAATGACTGTAAGACACATAGCAAAATTGATAAAAACCATTTTGGGGATAGTTCATACTGTTTTAAAGAAACATTTTACAGTAAAAAAGTTTAATACTCAAAGGTAAACCTATATTTTGAAAAATGAGTGAAAACGACAGCGTGTAGGAATCTCCAAAAAATTATTTTAAAAAATCAAAAAATGTACATATCCACGTTTGTATGAAATTCTAACAGATAATTAAACTTGAATCCATTTTGCTTGAAGCCCTCAGAACAAATTTACAATAAGATGCACTTGACAAAACTGGAAAGGCCTAAGAAGAGCAAAGAATTGCAATGAGCATAAAACAGTTTATAGGCATTTTCTTAAATATTAGCGGTCTTATATTGTTCAAATTCATATTCGATGAGGAAGTTCAATTTCTGGAGGAGTCTAGAAAACAATTTTTTGCAAAAAAATGAAAGGTTTAAGAGAGGAAGGAAACAGAATGAGAAATTCACTACATTAAATGTCTTCATGACGGCGTCCAAACCCAAAGGCCATGAAAAGTAAAGGAGTTTTCGGGATAAACAGAAAGTTAATGTATTGTCACACCTACAAAATTTGCCAGATCTTTCAACCTTTGACTTGTTTCATTTCCCAAACTTAGAAAAACGTCTATTAGAAAGAAAAAACAAGTACTGCAAATCAAAGAATCTGCCATATTCCAGTATACGAAGGCTCATACTCAAAAATGTGTTCGAAAAACAATTAGAAATTGAGTGAAAAAATTACGGATATGCGTTTTAATTGAAGAGAATATTTTAGTTAAATCATTAAGACTAAGTTATCGAAAAGCGTTTTTTGTTTCTTTCAGAGCCCCAATGACACTATTTATTGAACGCCCCTCGTATTTGATATGGTTTGCATCTTCCTTTTCAAAATATTCATTTACATAGATCAATTCAAAGTGCACTGACAATAATAATTTGGTTTCTCTGAGAAAAAAAATGATTCAAGATATGGTACAACGTATTGTGGGGGAGAGGTTTGTTTTGTTGTTTTAAATACAGAAACGCCAGTTTGTTTTCAGTCTTTAACAAGTTTTAACACGCGTTTTCTAATCATCATAACTTTTTCACACTGTTTCACAAAACCATTTTCTACATAATAATGAATGTAGCATTTTTGTTTTTTGGACAAAAAAATTAGTATCTTTAAAACCAAGACTAAAGCAAAGAAAAATGTAGGTTTTATTACCTCCGGATGATGTGGTTGTTGTCTCATTAAGTGATGAACTCGCTGAACCTTAAATTTAAAAATGCACGCCTGAATTACTTGAAATATCAGTTTACGAACGAGTAAAATATTTGCAAATGACAAAGATCCTATCTTTGTAGAATAAAAAACAGTTATGGAGAGGATTGAAAAACTGGTTTTTGATGAAAAAAAAAACATTTCAATCTCATTCATGAACATTTTAATGATCTTTCTAATTCATAGAATAAGGAACTACATTTGAAAACATTTAGAATAAATCTGATATGATTTGCATCTTCCTTTTCAAAATATTTACTTACAGTTATCAATTCAAAGTGAATTGACAATAATAATAGATTTCTTTGAGAAAAAATAATTGAAGATATGAACAGTGGGACGGACAACTTCGGAATGGACATTTTTCCGAACTTGCGCACCCTTTTCCTTTAAAGCTATCATCTTAGGGTTTTTTTTAAATGGTGGGGTTTTTATAATCAAATTGATTTATGAAAAAAAAAATTCAACATTTTCTGCTAGTTTTTGAGATATTTGAGTTCAAAAACAAAAATCCCATGGGGAAACATGAACTTAAAAATACCCCACAAAAAACCCCACAAAAACCCCATGGGGTTTATTTTTCACCCCATGGGGTTAAATAACCCATATTATTTTTCGTGGGGTTTTTTAACCCACGTCTCACTAAAAATAAAATGTGGGGTTTATTATCCCATAATTTTTATGTGGGGTAAAAAAAACCCATATTATTTCTCTTAATGCTTGTAATTATCAAGTGAGAATTATAAAATAAATATTGTTTGGAGTTGCAACATAAATTAAGTACAATACATGTACATTTTTATCAACTTTGTAACAATTTAATTAATTAATTTTTTTTTCAAATTCATTGATATACAGTACCTGGCCATAAGTGAGTCATAATTTTATTTTTACACTATATATTTCATTGAAAAACCTATTTTCATAAAAACTTGTTGTGAAGTCAATTTTAGCTCAATTTTCATGATTTTTTCACTGAAACATGCAGAATTATTCAAATTTTCTTATCTTAAATGATAAACAAAATGATACTTAAACTATTGAGAATAAATCATAAAATATTGTCATGACAAAATTTTCTAACCTCAAATTACTATGATTTCTTAACAAATTGAAGTCTTAAAATTTTTGTTTTGCACTTGACCTGTGATTAAACAATTTTGAAATAATGTGAAGAAACTACAACAAATTCTGCATTTTATGGTGTTTTAGACATTAAAAAGAAACAATAAATGACACTGCAAGAATATTTTAGAAAAATGTGTTTCCTAATGAAATATATAGTGGAAAAATAAAATTATGACTCACTTATGGCCAAGTACTGTACATTTATCACTGCATATGTAAATTAGACATGGCATAAGCATGATAAGAAGGGAATTAAATTGTATTTTTTTGACTGACCCGTAAGTGAAAAAGTAAACAAATACGGATTAAAAGTTTGAAAGTTAATCTAATATTCCAAGTGGGGGAGAGAAATGAATATAAAAAAAGACATTGGAGTGGACCGGCAATTTCATCAGAAAAACAATGTAAAAAATAACGTGACTTTGTTTACGCTAGCGTAGCTCACAGGTTATTGTTTTCACTATTTTACTGATAAAACTGCCGACTCCTCAGTCCTGTGACCTGTTATTGAACACTGTTGATCGTGAATCACATAGTAATGATAGTTGTTCTACTTACATGGAGTTTAGTTTGAGCTCTGCTGTTTGTAGCATAATGGACTTGATTCAAACAAAGACAAAAACTTCTCTACTTTTCAAAGAATGTTTTTGAAATTGATTGAAGGAGACCAAATCAAATCATGACTTGTGATACTTCTAATTCCTCATTTTGGCACCATTGTCACCCACATCTTTTTCTTTCCCTATGTATAAGTCGTACTCTAAGAAACATATGGGTGACTCTGACAAATAGCGTAAAATTCAAAGACTAAACTGTTATATTTATCCGGAATTTGTTTTTCAGCTACACTGACAAAAGTTAAGTATATTATACTTATAGATGTTTATGCCCACTGGCCCTGATTTGGGAATAAATCCCATTGTATTCCATTCTAAATAATCTGTAAATGCAGTAGCTTCTCAATCCTAAACCAGAAAAATGCTTTCTTTAAAGTGATTAAAAGAACCAGTTCGTCTTCTTTCATGCAATATAACACTTTTATAGCTTTTTCAAAGGAATTAATAAATTTAAATCATAAAAAAAGAGATGAAAGAAGACGAACTGGTAGCGTTTCGAAGGTGTTATGGAATAAAAATACCACACCAAGCAAATTTACATGAAATAAAATGAAAGAAAAGACCTATAGCCCTCAAGGTTTCACTGGTCAGCATTATCAAGGACTAATAAATTCATTCAATACGCATACAGGTACGGACTGACTATATAAAATCTAATATTTATTTTTGAATATAAATTATGTCTATAAGGCAGCTATAAAGCTCCTCCGTTTTCGATAATTTATTTAAATTTTTAAAACTTATAGCTTTGAGTAGAAAACAGTCTCTCCTTTCCTTAAATGTTTCAAAAAAATATATATAAACAAATACTTTGATAAAGTTTGAATTACAAAATACAAGAAATTTATAATTTATCATTTTAGATTAAGAAAGACCATACTTTTACAAGAAAAATAAAACCAATACTTGCCAAATTTCATTGAAATATGAAAAAGTTATGGCCAGTTAAGAGAACACACTAGTACGACTGACTGAATATGACATGATGATGGATTCTCCCCATGTAAATTTCAGTTCTTTTACAACTTATCATGTAAGATTTAGAAAGTTTATGCCATTGCAAGAAAAATAAAACCAATACTTGCCAAATTTCATTGAAATATGAAAAAGTTATGGCCAGTTAAGAGAACACACTAGTACGACTGACTGAATATGACATGATGATGGATTCTCCCCATGTAAATTTCAGTTCTTTTACAACTTATCATGTAAGATTTAGAAAGTTTATATATGCCATATTGCAAGAAAAATAAAACCAGTACTTGCCAAATTTCATTGAAATATGAAAAAGTTATGGCCAGTTAAGAGAACACACTAGTAAGACTGACTGTGTATTACATGATGATGGATTCTCCCTATATAAATTTATTTCCTCTTTCAGTTCTTTTACAATTTATCATTTTAGATTAAGAAAGACCATACTTTTACAAGAAAAATAAGTCCATACTTGCCAAATTTCATTGAAAAATAAGAAAGTTATGGCCAGTTAAGAGAACACACTAGTACGACTGACTGAATATGACATGATGATGGATTCTCCCCATGTAAATTTCAGTTCTTTTACAACTTATCATGTAAGATTTAGAAAGTTTATGCCATTGCAAGAAAAATAAAACCAATACTTGCCAAATTTCATTGAAATATGAAAAAGTTATGGCCAGTTAAGAGAACACACTAGTACGACTGACTGTGTATTGCATGATGATGGATTCTCCCTATATAAATTTATGTTCTCTTTTAGTTTTACAATTTAATCACTTAGGATTAAGAAAGATCATACTTTTACAAGAAAAATAAAACCATACTTGCCAAATTTCATTGAAATATGAAAAAGTTATGGCCAGTTAAGAGAACACACTAGTACAACTGACTGTGTATTACATGATGATGGATTCTCCCTATATAAATTTATGTTCTCTTTTAGTTTTACAATTTAATCACTTAGGCCAGCATTTTTTTATTTTTAGGTTTACAAACCCGCCGCTCAGGTTTTTGAATTTTCAGAAAAAAAATAAAATTGAGAAAAACATATTTTTTTCTTTCCGATGTCAAATTTGAGTCGGGATCGAGATTTCAAATTTACGAACTCGTACTTCCGGTTTTAAATGAACATGGCGGGTAATGAGGGAAATTTGTGTCAAGTCCATACCAGCACTAAAGATTAGTTTAATGTAAATATTTATCGATAGGAGTGCCATTCAAAACGTTTCACCCGTTCAGAGAACAATAAAATGCTGACGACTTTGTTGCAAAGTGACATGTTGGTGAGATAATTATGTATGCGTAATTGCGTATATTCAAAAGTAACTGTCTTTAATTGTAAATTATTTTCCTCCCACAGGTTTAAAACTGCCCATGGTAGCTATTGTCAGAGACATTGTTTAGGTTTCTGTCATAACTTACAGTCTTAGCATCATTCTTCAGAAAAGGGTCGCTTATGCATGAGATGTAATGAATAAAACTATGGGAGAAGTTAAGTCCATTTGAGGAAGAAATAAACAATAGCCTAAAGAAATAAAATATTTTAACTATTTAAAAACAAGAATATACAAATATATACAGGCATGTAGTATTGTTTTTGGCAGCCAGAAAAATTATTTTACACTTAATTGAAAAAAATTCCACCCTACTCCTCAATACTCATTGGGAATACTCCCTGTCTGTTTTATGAAAGGAATTATTACTTTTATAGGTCTCGAGTATATTAATATTTTAGAAATAATTTCTACCTAACACACATTGAAAACAAAAATGAAGATATATAAAAAGAGATTTAAAAAATTGATTTTTTTTTTAAAAATCTGTATTTTGTCCAATATCAAAAGATTTATATCACTGCCCCCAACTAGTAGATGATGAAATAAACAATTAAAGGTTGTATTTTCCCCTTTGTAACCCTTATGTGTCCAGTGGCAAGAAGCCTGTTAGGAGAGCATTAAAAAAGAAGCAAAAATTAATGTAGAAAAGTCAATAATGTATCCAAAATATAATTTTATTTTTTTTTTTATTTCCTCCTCCTATGGGACTTTTTCATTCTGATGTTCGTAAACCTAAAAATAAAAAAATGCTGGCCTTAGGATTAAGAAAGACCATACTTTTACAAGAAAAATAAAACCATACTTGCCAAATTTCATTGAAATATGAAACAGTTATGGCTAGTTAAGAGAACACACTAGTACGATTGACTATTTATATAACATGATGATGGATTCTTCCTATGTAAATTTATGTCCTCTTTCAGTTTTACAATTTATCATTTTAGATTAAGAAAGACCATACTTTTACAAGAAAAATAAATCCATACTTGCCAAATTTCATTGAAAAATACGAAATTTATGGCCAGTTAAGAGAACACACTAGTACGAATGACTGAGTATAACATGATGATGGATTCTCCCTATGTAAATTTAAGTCCTCTTACAATTTATAATTTTAAGTCTCAACTCTGTTTTAAGTTGTTATAATCTGCACCAGTAAGAACATTTTAATAGAAAAGGTCATATGTTATATGTAGGCATTCACAAATTAATTTGGTAAAATTAAAAAGAAATGTTGGAAAAGTATTCCATGAAGATACATTACATTTTTAAATCTGTTTAATAAGAAATATATGAAGAAGTTGAGTAATACTTGTATGAATTCTTATTTATGAAAATAAGTTGCAAATGATTTTGAATGAGCAAACCATTGTATTGTTTATTACCAAGAACCATACAGTTCATAGGTTTAACGTATATACATAAATCAGTTGTACAGTATATGTATAACATTTCAATGTCATTCGAACATTATGAAGCCTTACATCAGAGACATAAATAACAGTTATTATGTCTCTGCTTACATCCAAGTATTTGGAAATTTATCAATATGTCAATGACCGTTTTCCATGGCAATAACACAATAATTATCAATTAGTAAAATTACAAAAAAAAAGTAAATTTTTCATTTTTTTTTTTTTTTTCTTTTTTTTTTTTTTGGATTTTCATCAATGAACACTTTGAAATGTGCTTTTTACTAGGAAAACTTAAAAAAAAAATTTAGAGTAGCTAGTTACTCTGAAACCAGCTATGTATACACAAAGGGATATAGTAAACAGGAAATGGTTCGTGTAATGATCAGTCTGTGTGGAAATGAATTCTTGAATATATGTATATACCGGGTATATCATCATATAGACTGAAACTCTGAAAGGTGTGAGAACATTCCTTTGGGCAAAATTCTCCAATATATTTTCAAAGGTGTGAAATAGGGATAATTCACTGATTTCAATTTAATTGATCTTTTACAAATTTATACAGATTTTCAGAATTAATGAATTGAAAATCAATCTGCAATTCATCCCTTTTATGACAACACTAATCAAAGGGTTTTAATTAAGACTGTTTTTCATGATTCAATACTCCAATTAAAATCATCATAATTTAATAATTAGGTACTCAGTGGTCATTAAATAATACATGGCTTCCTCTCTCTCTCTCTCTCTCTCTCTCTCTCTCTCTCTCTCTCTCTCTCTCTCTCTCTCTCTCTCTCTCTCTCTCTCTCTCTCTCTCCTCTGTATAAAATTATTGCACTTGCAGTTATTTTTTTTTATTTTTTCATTTTTTATTATTCCCCCCCCCCACAAAATTTCAATTTTAGTTGTTGACAAGATAAGTGGAATAAAAAAAAAAACATGCAGAGAGAGAGAGAGGGGGGGGGGTGTAAAACAATTTAACAACAAATTCTGTTAGTTGTATATCAACACTTGAGGGGAAGTTTGGAATAGGTTAAGCATGTTAAGTATAAAGCATTCTGAAATAATCAGGCCTTTGATTTTTTTTTTTTTTTTTGGGGGGGGGGGGTTGTTACCAAATAACGATGAAATGTATAAGGAATATTGTTTAAGGTTTCCGTTAACACTCTATAATTGGTGTTGATGTACATGGTTAAGGTTGTGCAGTTCTTTAGATTTAAATATATATGTAGTAAAAATCACTTAAATACGTGTAAGATGGCTGCATCCCTCTACATAATTAACCTGACTACAGTATTTCAGCAAATCGCGACTGTTTTCTTTTGTCTTGTTAACTTGCAATATATAGTAAGGCACGTGTTCATGTCATGCAGTTGTGTGAAATTAATTGTAAATGTGAACATATGCTTTATATCTTATACATGTACCAATTTTTGTTTCGATTATTATCTTTAAGTTGATAGACTGTAGACAGAAGTGTAACATGAAAATAACAATAATTGCCCTTCAAACTGTAAAGTTTCTTTCATTGTTTATATACCAAGTGTTCTCCGGAGACAGCTTTTGATACTTTTGAAGAATTTAAATCAAGATTCTAGAAATTGTCGTTTTTCTTTATTAAACTTTCAAAATAAAATGTTACTGTCAAAACTATTGTTAAATGAAAAATACACTAGCTTTTATTGTTTAGATAGGAAAATAATTTCAGGTTAATGAAATGACCATATGTATTTCAAATCTTTATCTTCGATCTTAGAAAGGGACGTAACTCTGTAAAGCGGATCGTATAATACTTATATTGTCCTCAGTAGTAAGAAGACTAGATTAGTAGATAGGATATGAGACATTTTGAAAGGAAGAATTAAAACTATTATTTTATTAATCATTAATTTATTGATTAATACAGCCTTTAATTTTTTCGTAAACGTTACAAAAGATATTGACCATGATGACATCGAAACGCTAAATAGGTTTGGACGGAACCATTCATATTTTTGCGCAGGGGTGTATTAAAATAAACGGAACGTGAATTTGTTTCTTATTTTTAATCCGAGTTGGATTCAACGGAAATTTCCTCAACCTTGTTGGTTTTATCTATTTTCATAATCTTATACATTATGTTTGAATAATAATAATACAGCAACTAGAGTCTGGAGTTAAACCTACCCACCCCCTTTTGCTAACTTCCGAGAAACCAATATCTACACACCCCAGATCTACATAATCCAGTTCCGTTTTACTCCTGAACAAACTAACATTTTTAATGCTGAACAAACTGACACTTTTAATAAATAACTTTACATGTCCAGAGTTTGAAAACCCGATAGAAAAAAAGATGTGAAATATGATTAAATTCCATCAAAATCAGATCCTAACAAGAACAATATAAAAAACTTTGAATTAAAAAAAAGCGTAAAATCTTTTGTATTACTCCTAGGTTGAGATAGAAATGTTGAACCATTATTTTAAAACCAGAAATTATAACATTCTTGAAAGTACATGTAGACTGCTCTAAGATGGGACTAGACGACTATTATGCAATATAAACAGGAAATGACAGGTGTCACTACTTAGGTGTGGAACCGAATCCTTGTATATATATACGTGTGATGTACGTCTGGGTTACAATGTACCCCTCGGAATACAGCCCTGAGGGTGAATCTTACAATATATTTTCTATATAGTGTGTACAGAGTGGTTCGACCATGCTCTACGCGCTGAAGTTATTAAAAAATGATTGCATACATGTGACCCCCCCTCCCCCATACCTAGTACCATAAATACGCGATTTCCATGCATTTGTAATATGGGATAAAATATTATTGATATAGAATAAAATTTATAAAATATAGATTAATGGGGACGGGTGGGTCGTAAGAATTTAACTTTTGTTTAATGATTTAGACTTTGATATTCCTATCATGCATTTACAATCAAACAAGTCCGAAGACTGACCGGAGAGTCCATTATCTTCGTATAAAAAATACAATTATTTTTTTTTTTTACAACAGACCGAGAAGAGTAAGGGGTATACTATTTTTGAGACATAAACGGGTGTGAACAAAAAATCTCGATTGCATATCATGTGCTTGATAAAGGGGCCGAGCAAGGGACGCTTTACGCGATCGTACATATTAGGCCTAATATTTACATGTAATATGCTTGTAACGGTGGATTAATCATGTGTTGATAAATAAATGAATAAATGAATAAATGAATGAATGAATGAATGAATGAATGAATGAATGAATATAAAGATCTACTTCAGGTGGGTCATCATGTATTCGGCACTTTAGTAAACGCTTCGCTTAATTAATAATCGGGATATATTACAACAAATATAAGATGTTTTAAATAGTTTAAGTTGAATTACAAAGATCTAACGGAAATAATTGTAAATATAATTACCGAAATTAATTAAGTGTAAATCGCTAAAATGAGTAAACCGGGCCCGCTACCCATTTTAGTCACCTTGAAAAGGACAATCGGCGATAATGATGGATAAACATAACATTTTAATTCAAAACTGTCAGCGAAGGCAAATCTTATAGTAATAAACTATGTCCGTAAATTTCATGAAGAAATAATGTGTATTCATCTCATTATTGTCAAAAACCCGGTTTTCAGTTTCGAAATTCCCGGCCGGCCCGGCCCGGGTTTCGCTACCCATTTTAGTCACACTACAGAAGAGCGGAAAGGAAGAAGACCACCTGTCTGGATGTACAGGCCTAATGATGGAATTAAAAACTTTATTTTAACAAGGATTAATTCACGCAAGTATTTAAATCAGTCTGATTGATTTGGCGTGTGTGAATTATTCCATTAACATCACAAAATGTCCAATTGGAATTCTGCTGTCAGTCAGTGTCTGAAGGAATTAGTTTTGTTTACATGTCAGTGATGTAAGTATTAGCATGCTATGAATTTGGGGGTTATTTCTTGCAAAACGGAATCAAGCTCTATATGATAGATATTAGAGGAATATACATGGTCAAAAATTAATATAACTTTTATTAGTTTTCTTAGTCTTACTCAACAGTCAATTTAGGGAGGAGGAATATCTGTCAGGGTGTCCCATGTATCAGTAGGGTATGTCACATTGTGCCTGTCTAAGGTTAATCAAGTTCAAGTTCAGTTTATTTATGGATTCTATTACATAAGGTCTGTGCGAATGAGTTCAATAATTAATCCCTGCATGTACTTTTATGGGGTACTCACAAGGGTGGATCTTAACAACTGCAGTGATATAGATGTGAAATTTCTATTTTCCTTTTAAAAAACTGTGAACCAAAAATTATCACTTTGAAAACAAAGTGCCAATCATACGACATGTATGGAAATACCTTATTGAAGAGTTACTGTAGCTCCAAAGTTTTTTTTTCTAATTAGGTCAAACATGAATAAAGGTCAAGGGGTCAGAAATCATAGCAGGCTCAGAAATATCTTGCAACAGACATATGAAAAACCTATCTCTTCTAAATCAAAGTCATAAGGAAGAATTAATATTTATGAAAATTATGTCATACTTCAAGGTCAAGATATAATGGTAAAAAATCATGATAGTGTAATCTGTATTAAGAAAGGAATAATTCGCACAGGTAATACATGTATAATTTGAACATGTTGAAAGCCCTATCTCATCTCATTCAAAAGATATGACCAAAGTTTAAGTTTTTGTGACATTGATAAGCTGACCATTTAACAGATGACAGATGAATAAGATTTAATGTCCTCTCTTATTCGCTAAGGTGGGGGACAAAAATCAAAAGAACTCATCAAAAGGGATTGACTGACCTTGACCTGATAATGCATATAGATGCTTTCTGTAAAAATAAACGTCTTCTTACAATAATTTAGTTTATAGTTAGAAAGTTTAAGTATCATAAGAAAAAGAAATATCATGTTTGACATACATGTAGATCTATTTCAATGAAAAAAAGTGATATTGTCAGAATGAGATCAATATTGCCTGACTGCACCTTGCAGGATGAAAATTTAGTTTTAATAATTTCAGAACTTCTTTTTTTCTAATTAGAAAACAAAGATTTTTCGAGGAATTCCAATTATATATTACTAATAATTATAATGTACATGATCTATGTAAAGCCTAAATTGATTCGTTATCCAATGTAGATTTAACAGTCGAGCTGGTTGATGACAGGTATAAACTTAAAAAAATTACTAGTAGTAAATAAGGTACCGTAAAGGCGTAGTACATGTATACAATGTATATGTTGTCTTATTTAATCATATTCATTGTACCTGCTTTTTTGGCTGATATTAAGTGGTTATTTCAGCTTTTTTTTTATTCAGACAGAGTAGCATAGAGATGCAATTAATTTCATTTTTCATAATATTCATTCATTCATAAAAATAATAAAGATACCTAACCTAATGATAAAAAAAGAAGAATAAATCAGATTGGTGATCAATATCTAAAGACATGATGGCGGATCTAAGGGAATACTGTAGGTTGTAATATTTTCGTTCGTTTATTGCTTTTCTCATTTACCTAAGACAAAGCGACATGAGATATTTGTCTCATCTTTTTTAATTATGATTATGGCTAATTGATTTCAAACATTTAGCTTATGTCATGTATTATAGTCTAAATTTATGAGCGGTGGATCCAAGGGGAGTTGATATTTAAATACTTGTGGTGGATCAAAGGATACTAATGATTTTTGCAAATTTATTTCAACGTTTAGTTAATATTTCTGTGTGTGATCATGATCTTAACTAAGAAGTGGTGGATCCAAGGCAAGTGGATATTAATTGTTTTGATATATATATATAGCCATAAGAGTTGTGGTGGATGTAAAGGGAGTAGATAGATATTTGTAATAGGTCAAAGGATAATAATGATTATGGTTAATTGATTTCAAACATATAGCTTACATGTCATGTGTGATCAAGATCTAAACTTATAAGTGGTGGATCCAAGGGGAGTGGATATTTATCTTTTTTAATTATTTGTGTTTGATCAAAGGTTATTAATGAATTGTGATCATGTCTAATTTATTTCAAACATTTAGCTCGTGATCTTAATTTTAAAGTGGTTGATCCAAGGCAAGTGGATATTATTTTTAAATATTTGTGATGGGTAAAAGGACATTACTGATTCCGGCTAATTGATTTCAAACATTAAACTTATATGTCATGTGTGATCAAGATCAAAACTCATAAGTGGTGGATCCAAGGGGGGTGGATATTTATCTTTTTTAAATATTTGTGAATGATCAAAGGATATTAATGATTTATGATTATGGCTAATTTATTTCAAACATTTAGCTTTTATGTCAGGTGTGAACATGATCTTAATTTAAAAGTGGTGGATCTAAGGGGAGCGGATATTATTTTTAAATATTTGTAGTGGGTAAAAGGATAATAATGATTATGGCTAATTTATTTCAAACTTTAATCTTACATGTCATGTGTGATCAAGAACTTAACTTATTAATGGTGGATCCATGGGGAGTGGATATTCATTTTTTAAAGAAATATTTGTTGTGTATTAAGGATATTAATGACTATGCCATAGTCATTAATATCCTTGATATGGCTGATTGATTTTAAGCATTAAGATTATATGTCATGTGTGGTCATGATCTAAACTGATAAGCGGTGGATCCAAGAGGCATAAATATTTTATTTTTAAATATTTGGGTGAATCAAAAGATTTTAATAGTTGTACTTTGTGATTATATATAACTGAATTGAGTTCCATTAATTAAATATGTAGATATATTGCACATGAATTAAATAAATCCAATCTTATTAGTGGTGAATGCAAGGGGAATGGAGATTTAAAAAAATCCACAAACTAGACATCATATAAACCTAACATATATAAATATACATTAGTTAAGGAAAGAGACCCTCTTTGGACACTGTGAATTGGTTGCTATTGTGTTGGTATTAAATTTTCTTGTTTCATTTTTTTAAATATTCAGATTAATGGTCATCGATCAAATAATCTGTGAAGAGTTTTATGATGAATGTTTCATTTTGGGAGGCAACTGCCTTAGAAACCTGTTTTCATATAAATCTTCTTTTACATAAGCAAAAATTTGAAGAATGAATACTTGAAAATTTGAAAAATAATAGATATTTGTTATAACTATCCACTTTTATAAAATGAGAAACAGAGAAGATACTAATGATCCATTAGTCTAAGAAAAAACCCAAGTTTTTAGGAATTATCTTACAGTAAATATATCAATACATGGGATTTAAAACCCCATGATAAAGAAACGTGGGAGAAAAAACCCCATATGACAATATAAGCAACATATGGGTTTAAAAAACCTACATTGATTTTCGTGGGGTTATTTCATCCATGGGGTGAAAAATAAACCCCATGGGGTTTTTGTGGGTTTTTTTGTGGGGTATTTTTAAGTTCATGTTTCCCCATGGGATTTTTGTTTTTGAACTCAAATATCTCAAAAACTAGCAGAAAATGTTGAATTTTTTTTTCATAAATCAATTTGATTATAAAAACCCCACCATTTAAAAAAAACCCTAAGATGATAGCTTTAAAGGAAAAGGGTGCGCAAGTTCGGAAAAATGTCCATTCCGAAGTTGTCCGTCCCACTGTTTATGGTTTTTTCACACTATTTCACAATACCATTTTCCATATAATGATGAATACTACAACTTCTTTATGTAAACAAAAAATTTATTGTAATGTTTTATACCAAGACTAAAACAACGAATAA
The DNA here is from genome assembly GCF_032062105.1 of Saccostrea cuccullata. Lineage (NCBI taxonomy): Eukaryota > Metazoa > Mollusca > Bivalvia > Ostreida > Ostreidae > Saccostrea > Saccostrea cuccullata. The sequence goes on along the minus strand of NW_026935109.1, from coordinate 43,487 downwards.
TGTATGTGTTTATTACCTCCGAATGATGTAGTCGTTGTCTCATTAAGTGATGAATTTGCTGAACCTGAAGTTTAAAAATGGACGCCTGAATTACTTGAAATATCAGTTTATGAACGATTATGATATTTGCAAATGAAGAAGATGATATCTTTTCAAGATAAAAACGGCTATTAAGAGGAATTAAAAAAGAGTATTTGTAAAAAAAAAAAATCCATTTCAATCTAATTCATAAACATTTGTATTGTTATTTTCTTTAATTCATTGAATAATAAAAACTCATTTCAAAATATTTAGAATATTTGATATGGTTTGCATCTTCCTTTTCAAAATATTCATTTACATAGATCAATTCAAAGTGCATTGACAATAATAATTTGATTTCTCTGAGAAAAAAATGATTCAAGATATGGTACAACGTATTGTGGGGGAGAGGTTTGTTTTGTTGTTTTAAAGACAGAGACGCCAGTTTGTTTTCAGTCTTCAGCAAGTTTTAACAGGCGTTCTCTAATTATCATGACTTTTTCACACTATTTCACAAAACCATTTTCTACATAATGATGAATATAGCACTTTTGTTATTTGGACAAAAAATTAATATCTTTAAAACCAAGACTAAAGCAAAGAAAAATGTATGTGTTTATTACCTCCGGATGATGTGGTTGTTGTCTCATTAAGTGATGAACTCGCTGAACCTTAAATTTAAAAATGCACGCCTGAATTACTTGAAATATCAGTTCACGAACGAGTAAAATATTTGCAAATGACAAAGATCCTATCTTGGTAGGATAAAAAAACAGTTATGGAGAGGATTGAAAAACTAGTTTTTGATGAAAAAAAAAATACATTTCAGTCTCATTCATGAACATTTTAATGATCTTTCTAATTCATAGAATAAGGAACTACATTTGAAAACATTTAGAATAAATCTGATATGATTTGCATCTTCCTTTTCAAAATATTTACTTACAGTTATCAATTCAAAGTGAATTGACAATAATAATAGATTTCTTTGAGAAAAAATAATTGAAGATATGGTTTTTTCACACTATTTCACAATACCATTTTCCATGTAATGATGAATACTACAACTTCTTTATGTAAACAAAAAATTTATTGTAATGTTTTATACCAAAACTAAAACAACGAATAATGTATGTGTTTATTACCTCCGAATGATGTAGTCGTTGTCTCATTAAGTGATGAATTTGCTGAACCTGAAGTTTAAAAATGGACGCCTGAATTACTTGAAATATCAGTTATAGAACGATTAAAATATTTGCAAATGACAAAGATTCTATACGAACTAGTATTTGTTGAAAAAAATACATTTCAATCTCATTCATGAACATTTTAATGATCTTTCTAATTCATAGAATAAGGAACTACATTTGAAATAAATCTGATATGATTTGCATCTTCCTTTTCAAAATATTTACTTACAGTTATCAATTCAAAGTGAATTGACAATAATAATAGATTTCTTTGAGAAAAAATAATTGAAGATATGGTTTTTTCACACTATTTCACAATACCATTTTCCATATAATGATGAATACTACAATTCCTTTATTTAAACAAAAAAATTATTATAATGTTTTATACCAAGACTAAAACAATATATAAATGGTGCCTGTTTTGGGGGGTAACATTTGAAATTGACACCCCAAGGAAAACCATTGTCAACCGACGCGTCAGCGGAGGTTGACAATGGTTTTCCGAGGGGTGTCAATTTCAAATGTTACCCTCCAAAACAGGCACCATTTATTTTATTATACTGAATTTCTTATTGATTTAGGACGTCAGCACAAAAAAAAAACCGTCGATCGTCTTTACGTTCATGTATAATATATTTATAAAAGTTATGGTAAAACACGTGTGTTTGTTTTGTATGCAGATTAAGTCCATCGATAAAGGAGATCGATTGGTTGTTTATTTGTTTACGGGTGAATAGGTTGAATCCGTGCTACGCATGATTCAGTCACGTATAAGGTAGATTTTCGGGTGTTTTAAGTTATTCGAAGTTCGCTGCTACATTGCAACAGACTTAGATCGGAGATAGAAATCAGTCTATACTAGACGAGCGCTTAGCTTCATGTAGAAACAGTTGCTGATTATCCACAAACAAATAGAGCCGAGGTTCCGGGCATCTCTGACACGTTTGGATTCCATGTGGGGAAAAATTGGCACATTTGAAGGTGCAGCTACAAACTGGTAATTTCTTATTTGCGACTTTCTCAAAGAAAGAATGAAAGTATAAAAATAACATTTGAATTAAAAAACAATGTTTATATTATTAACGATAGGGTAAAGGGGACCATAAAAGCACCCTCTGTGTCTTTCACATTAAGGCAACAAAATTTTATTCTGTTAATCGTAATTCCTGAAAGCTTGAGTGATTAAAACGTTTGTCAACGTCTAATCTTCTGCCAGTTTTGTTTGTTTCGTTGTTACTAAGCCTCATAGACCATAGGACTATGTAAGCTACGGGTACGACTCTAACAGCAGATAGAGGCACGCGCAGAACAGAGAATCTGGTAAGCATTTGGACACAGATTAATGTCCGTTTTTCAGCTTGAATTTAGCTTTTGTAAAAAAAAAAAAATAAAAATAAATAAATATATATACATGTGTTACTTGAGAATGAGTATAATTCTAGTAAAGTCACGGTAGTAATTAATACACGTACGTACCTGGTACATGTATATATAATTTTATTCGTATGATGGCTTGGTATTTGGTAGCAATTATGAACAAAGTTCCTCTGTTTCTAATTTATAGTAACGAGACACACTATTTTGGAAGCTAATTGTATATGAATTTCATGATATGGTTCGAACAGTTCTAAAATTTTACAATTCTACATTGTACTGTGACACATTGATGCATAGAACTGCATATAGCTAGTTTCATTTTACTGAAGTTGTTTTCAAATCTTGGAAATAATGTACAGTGTACATGTAATTGAATATATAGTTCCTGATGTTCCTGATATAATCTCGAAAAATGATGAAACATCGTTTTATTTTAGTAAAAATTTTTGTTCAATAAAACCTTGTTTAGCCACAGTGGTTTTTATGCTCCAAATTCTGGACGTTGTATTTTCAAATACGTAGAAATGAAGAACATAAGATAAATGCATATTATTGATGCTCCATTATTTGTACATAATGTATTCCGATGCTGATAAATATGATAGCCTGATTCGGTTCAGATCATTTTGTTGAAGAGTATTGATTTAAGACAGTGTTTATAATAGCCTTCATTATGCATTTGATATGTCCTAATTTAGTGATTTCTATCTGTTGTGAAGAAAATACGACTCAACAGTTGATATCATGACGATATTCGCAAGACCTAGTGCCACATGTATTGGTGTATTGCAGACAAGGCCCTTTTGAAGTTCTGTAAGTAGTTGATGAAGCTGGCATGATCTGGCATGTAGTATGATGCAGACAAGGCCCTTTTGATGTTCTGTAAGTAGCTTGAAGAAGCTTGCATGGTTTGAGATGTAGTATGATGCAGACAAGGCCCATTTGACGTTCTGTTAGTAGCTTGATGAAGCTGGCATGGTCTTGCATGTAGTATGATGCAGACGAGGCCCCTTTTCAAGTTCTGTAAATAGCTTGAAGAAGCTGGCATGGTCTAAGATGTAGTATGATGCAGACAAGGCCCTTTCAAGTTCTGTAAGTAGCTTGAAGAAGCTGGCATAGTCTGAGATGTAGTATGATGCAGACAAGGCCCTTTCAAGTTCTGTAAGTAGCTTGAAGAAGCTGGCATGGTCTGAGATGTAGTATGATGCAGACGAGGCCCTTTTCAAGTTCTGTAAGTAGCTTGAAGAAGCTGGCATGGTCTGAGATGTAGTATGATGCAGACGAGGCCCTTTTCAAGTTCTGTAAGTAGCTTGAAGAAGCTGGCATGGTCTGAGATGTAGTATGATGCAGACAAGGCCCTTTTCAAGTTCTGTAAGTAGCTTGAAGAAGCTGGCATGGTTTGAGATGTAGTTTGATACAGACAAGACCCTATAGAATTCAGTAAGTAGCTGGAAGAAGCTGGCATGGTTTGAGATGTAGTTTTACAAAGACAAGACCATATAAAATTCAGTTAGTAACTTAAAGAAACTGGCATGTTTGAGAGGGTTTGATACAGACAAAACCACTTAAAATTCAGTAAGTAACTTGAAGAATCTGGCATGGTTTGAGATGTAGTATGATGCAGACAAGGCCCTTTTCAAGTTCTGTAAGTAGCTTGAAGAAGCTTGCATGGTTTGAGATGTAGTTTGATACAGACAAGACCCTATAGAATTCAGTAAGTAGCTGGAAGAAGCTGGCATGGTTTGAGATGTAGTTTTACAAAGACAAGACCATATAAAATTCAGTTAGTAACTTGAAGAAACTGGCATGTTTGAAAGGGTTTGATACAAACAAAACCACTTAAAATTCAGTTAGTAGCTTGAAGAATCTGGCATGGTTTGAGATGTAGTATGATGCAGGCAAGACACTTTCAAATTCTGTAAGTAGCTTAGATGAAGCTGGAATGGTTGAATGGTTCATCATGCACATTGATCAAAAAATTATTTTTGAAATTTTTAAAATTTTCGAAAAAGTTAACATTTTTGGAATGTAGTATTGACTAGTATATTTAGCCAAAGACCTTCAAAAGACCTGTAAGTATCTTGATGAAGCTGGAAAATTCCGAGATGTATGGTTATGCAGACAATTCTCTTTGTTGTATTTAAGTATTTTTTCGAAGTTAACATGACTTTAAATATAGTTGCTTTCTTGTCTTTTGAAGATGTGTAAAATTATAGTATCTCATTGAAGCAGGAAACTCGTTTTATTGATAAATACAAGTACATAAACTTCAAAAGATATACAAAAGTGCAATTTGTTTGAGATGTATTTGCAGACATATTTGAAATTTCAATTGACAAAGCGAAACTACTGTGCTTGCGTATTTATATTTTAATAGCCTAACTACTAATATAGCATTGTCTTGTTTATTCTGTAAAGGAGGCCAAATTGTAACTGTGCTTCTTATAATCACAGGCTCTGCTGGATTGGATTCTAAGCGTTTAGAAAATAATTTAGGAATAATAAAGCAGTTTGATATCACAATCTGATTTTGAAATTTTTGAAGCAAAAGTTTTTTCAGGTATCTTTATTCAGGACACACGGACCAGATGTTTTGCAAAACTTTCATTGAAGGAATTGTCTGAAGACTTCCAAAGCTGCGTTTAAAATCAAGGTTCGGACAAATCACCTCTAGTCAAAATCAAAGAGGAATAATGTTTACATTCTGGTAGGTGTAGTTCAGTTCATTTGTCCTATTGCTAATAACCAAGAGATGTTTAGAAAAGGTTAATAATAATGTTTGATCAGATGATTATGATTTATGATTGATTTAAATTTATTTTGTATTGTAAAAGTTATTCTTATGTATCCGGAAGTCACAATCTTGTACAAGAAACAAAGAATTCTGTAAGCACTCAAACTTTTAAGTTTATATAAGTAATTTTATTCTTCATAGTGTTTTAACGGGGTTGCTATCTGAACTGCAAATGCTGATATGTATGATTCACTGATAAAAATCAACGTAGAAGGCTTTTTGAGTTCATCTGAAGACGTCATGGTAAAAAGGAAAAGAAAACTCTTCAGCCGGGAAGGATAACTCTTTAATTTAATGATTTATTCAAAAAGTCATGAAAGTCTCCAAAGGAAGCTTAAAATTGAAATCTTTTTATACAACAAATTGAATTTCATGCAACTTAAGGTTCTTTAATACTCTGATAAGAGAGATAACTCTGAATGACATAAATGTCTAATATTCCTTTATAGATTTGCAAGTTGAAGTGTCTTTTTTGTCCAATTGAATGTATTTTACTTATAAATACATTCTTTTTTGGAAAATCATTAGGTTCAAGCAACATTTTATACCAGTGAGCAGACTGAGTGTTTATGAATCTTAATGTAATTGAAAGTTCTTTGAACATTTTTATACAAATGTCCTCGATCTAGCCTTAAATACCAATTTTTAAAAGTTTGATATAAATCTATAATTGATTTATGAAGTTTTGCATTCATAGCAAACGCTTTATAAACTACAGTATTTATGCATAATAATAATTGTGCAGTATACATAGAAGAAATTAAAGTACCACAGAACTCAGTATAAAAATCTGTGCAGTTTTCTTCAATTGCATGGAAACCTATAGTTTTTAACATAAATACAATTATTCAAGGCCTGGTTTGAAATAAGTAATAATTGGATTACCTTGAAGTCTTGATATCTAGGGGTGGGGTCATACACGTTTTGATAATTTTATGTCAATGCTTTCTTTATCGTCGAAGTCTGTTGCACTCGCGCATGCGAGCTCATCCTATATAAAGTGTTTTTGAGTTTTATTTATAAATAATTTATGTTCGTTTGAACTGGTGAATTTAGAACATAAATATATTTATAAAAGTTATGGTAAAACACGTGTGTTTGTTTTGTATGCAGATTAAGTCCATCGATAAAGGAGATCGATTGGTTGTTTATTTGTTTACGGGTGAATAGGTTGAATCCGTGCTACGCATGATTCAGTCACGTATAAGGTAGATTTTCGGGTGTTTTAAGTTATTCGAAGTTCGCTGCTACATTGCAACAGACTTATCCCCCGCCCCACCCACCCCTGCCAGTATGATCGATATACTGTACATGTTAAAATGTTCGTTTTAATGTTGACTGTCGCTTTATTTGTTTCTTTTTCTTTTGTAGAATGATTTGGATTTCAGAAGTTAAACTAAAGACTGTGCTTTGTATACTGTATACACTTCATTAAAGTCTGTTGCACTCGCGCATGCGAGCTCATCCTATATAAAGTGTTTTTGAGTTTTATTTATAAATAATTTATGTTCGTTTGAACTGGTGAATTTAGAACATAAGAAAGATTTCACACTCACCGGTTCACTAATCTCCTTATTGTTAGTTTGATACTCGAATTAGAGTCATTTATCCTATAAAGTTTCGTTATTTCTGGCTCGCAAGCATGTTTCCTACACTCGCAAGCATGTATCGTCTGTCGTTTGTTGTTTTCAAGTAAGCTATATCGGACGCAAGCTTTTATTGACGTCAAGTTAATTCCGGTTCTTTCAAACGCGCAACTGACGTTTTGAGAATTCTACGGTGAACCGTACGCGCATAATTTCCACGCATGTGGCATTACCGTTGTGTTACCCGTTGTCACGTGTGTTGCTAAGGCTCAGGGTAATCGAACGGATTGTTAACTGTGTCTAAACCAATTAGATTTTAGTATTTAAGAGCAATTCTCTGTAATCACCAAAGTAATTCTGAAAGGGTCTGGCACGCATAGTCTCAGATTTTCTTTAAACTTGGCATATAGTATCTTCATAGGGTAAAACTTATATGCATGACATAATTTTTTTCTGGACACCCTCTGTTACCATGGTAACCGGGATACAAATTTTCTGACCAATATGGCTAATTTGTGTGTGGCAATCTTACGAAAATCACACATTTTACACCATTTGTGCTGAGACCATATTGAGGATTGTACCTTTGTTACTAATATTTTATTAAACTACAACATCAATACTTTCAATAGATATCTTTAATTTGTTGGAGAGTTAATTGATAATTTTGTAATACTTTGTCAAATAATAGCAAAATATTGATTTTTCTAAATTTAGTCAAAACTTAAAAAGTACAACATTTTGGGAAGAAAAATAAAAAATTCGCAGCACTTTCACAATGTATCACTTACTTCATCTGAAGGTACTTGTCACATATAATGAAAATATTCAAAAACTTTCATGGGCAAATTGCAACAAATGTTGACAATAACAAAATGAAAAATCATAAAATTGGCATTTTGCCAAAAAAAGCTTTAACGTACATTTCATATAACAAGATACAGTTTTTTTCTTTTTCAAAATTTTTTTAACAAATATAGCTTAAAATCTTTGGTAACAATGAGACTTTGTCAGCCAACTCATAAAAAATATTTATATTCATATCTATAGGATAGAATATGATCATAAGTATAGATACCCCCCCCCCCTTCTAGCACACTACAAAAAAAACACTGTTGCTGCTTACTGAAGCTTATAAGGCTGCATTATACTTTCTAAAAGATTTGTTTTTTTCTATTTATGAGCATGATACAAAATACTGCGAATCTGCAATCCAAAACAGAAATAACTTAATATACTGTAGTTACTTGCTACACACAAATTATAGCACAGTACTGCATTAAGACAAGTCTCGTCAGCTTCTAAAAAAAATTTTTTTAGGAACCTCTAATTTCAAAATTGTCAATAACAACACATTTTAGGACATTTGAATTAACAAGCAGTATAATATTAACTTTAAGGAACTATAAACAATTATAGCAAAAAACTCATCTGTGGACATTTAAAAAATACCGTTATATCATATAAAGGTATGCATATTGAGACTATTTAGTTCATTTTCAACAAAATGGTACCTTTCAACAGGAAAAATGTTCAAAGACAATAAACCATTCATGAAAGTAAACACTGTTATTTCTTTTTGGGAAAATTAATGTAAATATTAATTCAATTACATATTCTTGGTCTAATATAATGCTTGTAAGATTATTTTTAACTTATTACAAATTGTGTAATGAACTGTAAGCAACCATTTTTTAACAAACAGACAGACAGAGAGACAGATGGACAAATGGAAGGGAAATCAATGGTCCCTTCTGTCTTCACCGGTAGGAGACTATCAATGTACAATTATTAGTAATTTCGGTTTTAAAATTGTAAAGTTTTGCATTACGTCACAACTTATGATGTGCTCAAGGTAAATAGTACATGCCTCGTAACCCCAAGCTTAATGACTGGAAAATTCTTCTAATCCCTGATTGGTTGCTCGTGCAACAGACTATTTCCATGTCATGTTGATAATATGAGTTGACAAATCACACAGCCGAAAAGTCGGATCACGACATCACACGATAACGTAAAATCAACAGTAAAATTGAGTGATATGCATTAGGTTAATAATAAAGATTGTGACGTAATGCAAAACTTCACACTTAACTGAAATTACTAATATCTACAAATCAATGGTCTTAGAAATTTCCTTTTTTAATTTTGACTTAATGTCTTCATCATTTGCAGCCTGCAAGTCATATTTGTCTGACTTCCTGTCTTGTTGGGCAAGCCTTGAGAAGAAACTCCCTATCTGTTGAGCCGTCAGAAACTCTTCTTTAGTGAAGCCATACCCACCTAACCTCATTTCCTCAGCAGCAGTGTAGGCATCCACCTTGCTTCCAGTTCTTTTGCCTACATTAAATTTCTCAATCATGTAGTTTTTTTGCTGTTGACTGAAAACAACTCTTCTCTTTTTGTTTTTTAATGCCCATCCCAAACTTTTGTCCTCAAGCTCCTCATCCTTAAATACCTCAATTGCACTTACATCTGGACAAATGGATGATGCTTGTGACAGTTTCTGAGAATAGATTACTTTGGCCTTGTCACTTAGTGGCTCTTTCTCTAGCTGATATTCACAATTCCCCTGCATAAGGTGGTGATCTAAGCTTTCTTTGTTTTTGAACTCTCGGATACAGCCTTCCATTGGACAAATTAAGTTACTCTTGGTTTGCTTCAAAAGGACTGCAGGTTCTACAAAAAATAACATGTAGAGAGTTACATGTAGATCACTTAATTTTGCCTTCACTTTATTTTGTTCTCACAAACTACTTTTAAAGGATGTGCTAAATTTGTTTGTTTATATACATGTATCAATAGTTAGGTTTGTGATATTCAAAACATGCATATAGATGAAACAGACCCAATGATTCTGACATAGGGAAATGTAAACAACTCTAGCAATCCTGTATGTATCCTCACCACTTGAAAGGACATAATTACCTTCAAGACTAATTGCAGTTACGATGTCTGTCCAGTCCTTTATGACCTTCAATTGGACACAGTTCTTTGAAGGCTTTAGAGTTTCCCATGATGAAAGTTTACCTGTAAAATATGACAAGATCTTCAAAGGAACAAAACTATGATGTGTTTACTAGTCTATATTTGTAACACTATAGTTAGAATTATCACCTTTAAAAAATTCAACCTAGGTTTATATGCAATAAAACAAGATATTTTTTGTGTGTATTTATAAAGAAAGCTGATTTGCATCAATTTACCTTCACCTATATCATATGCTTGCCACATTCTCAGTCCGTTGTTCTCAAAGGCAAAGTTATAGAAACTTGAGATGTTCTTTATGCTCTCCTTGTGTTTATCAGCTTCAAGGTCAAGAACAACATCAACAACTCGCACACGGTATGCTTTTTGTCCCAACTTGTCCAGAGCCTAAAAAACAAGAGTATCATAAATGGAACATAGCCAGTCCACCATGTGTTATCTCAAATCTTGTTCGATTCATCAAAGCCTACAGCAACCTTGGAGCTATGACTCAGGTCAAAGTCATGACACACTGCCTTGTCATGAGGATCAAATGTGCCAAGTATGATGTTGCAGAAGTAAAGAATGTAGAAAATTTTGCTCAGAAAAAGAAATTCTTTCGAAGTGACCTTGAACTTGGAGTAATGTCCCTCTACCTTGGAGGTATTGACCTTGGGTTAAAGTCAGGGCAAACCATCTAATTAAGGGGATGAAGGACCTTTAACTGAAAAAATACCTGTCATTTAATTTTTTTCATATTTTGTAAATATCTTATTTAGTATGTCCTACATACTATAAAGCAGACATATCAATAGGTTTCTAGACTTATTTCTGAGATATTGAGTGACAAATACCATACCCCACAGTGTCTGAGCGGAGTTTTTATTCTCCGTGTTTCTGGGTCCATTACTAGGTCGATAATTGAAATTTTTCACCATAGATAAAAAATATAAAAGCGGAAATGTGTCTTTTAAAATATTTTAGAGTATGAATAGGGTTAAAAATTCAAAAAAGAAAGATTCTTTTGTAACACCATATCTGGAGACGGAAATTTACGACTTTTTTAAGACAACTTAAACCATATAAAAATTAATTTGCAAAAAATCTTATCATTCAATATTTGAAAATTTACGTCGAAGTTCAAGGTCGTCATTGTATTGATTAACTGTAAAAATATCGATTGGTGAAGCTGAGCTCAATATTGCACGGGACAAAGTTAAACGAGTCATGATCATGAAAAAAACGTGTCATGTTTACATTTCTCGAGTACGGGAAAACCCAACTATGACGTCACACATTCCTGAAATAAGCGAAATAAGACAAACCCACAGAACATTTCCGTCAACAACCATGTAAAAATATTTTTTGCTTTCTGAAATTTACAAAATACCCTACCATGTACATATTATGGCCCGTTTTTATGATTTTATACTACCCGTTTTTACCGTGTATGATCTTACTGAACTAAGAGATCCACTATGACGTCAAAGACGCACTGGACGCGCAGAGTAGGGAAACGGCAGAGTGGATTAATCTATTCCGTAATTTGATAATATTTGCAAGAAATAAAATGTTTTCAGATATTTTTATACTTGATGGTGAACGCAAACAAACAGTCAAAAAAATTATACAAGTACTGTGGTTTCAATCTCGTTTTGTACATATTTTATCAGAGATTATGACGTAAATCAACTGAGTCACGTGACCATACATCCTTCATCCCCTTAAGAGGAACATTTTTGCCAAGTATGATGTAAACTTCAATCATGTATACATAACCAAGATAAAAGCGGATAGACGGACAGATGGATGGAGAGACGTGGACATCATACCATAATATGACCCATATAACAACAGGCATATGAAAACAAGGGGTCCAATCTTCCTTTAGCACCCACCTGAGAACTTTTGGAATTTTTATAAGTCCAGAAATGTGAACTGCAATCGAATTAAAGGAAAGTTTTACTTCTTGAAATCAACAAAACCCCTTTCTACATCCTAATTTGAATGGTATCAAGTTATCATCCTGAAAAAGCTGTCATGCTCTTAGGTTTCTTTACTTTGACCACTTGAAATTCAAATTATTACCGATACATGCCGTGTCAATTTCTGATTTCTGACTGATGTTGTGATTTCATAGCATCACTTACTTTTTTCATATCTACTGCTGTTGTTACATCCCTTCCTTCATTGACATACTTCTTGATTACAAATTTTGCATGTGCCGCTTTCCTGTCACACGGTCCTGTAGACACAATACAAAGGGAATTAAGAAAAAATTTAAAGATTAACTGAAACCTTAGACATCAAGTATTGACATTCTACAATTATGCAGACATTCCATTCAGATCCCAAAAAACTAGTACTATTTACCTGTGGCATTCAGTTTTGTCAAATACATGTATTTTGGATGGATTATGAGATAAGAAGTCATGGTATACCTTGAGTCTTTGAAAGTGAAAGACAAATACCTTTTGAGTTTTTGAGTAACAAAGAAGTGTTGATCAACAGATGAGCATACTAATAGACAAAGTTATACCATAAAGCTTCTGCATTTGAGATGTGGGGCCCTAATGAAATTAAAAGTACCTTTTCCATTCTGGGACTCGCTAAAATTGTATGTTTTCAGCTGGGGTCCAACGTCATGCCGGAGAGTGGACAAAGTAACAGAGCTTTTGTAACAACCAGCATTGTCACTAAAGATGTGTACTTTTTGCAGATTAGGCACGGTGATATTAAGGTCTCTAACGACATCTGTCAGTACTGCTGTTGTTGTTGCGGCATCTTGAGATGTTTGAGACTGGAAGATATGAAGATGAGTCAAGGTCTGTAACCTATTTTCCAACTTGACAAGGGAGACTGACACATGCCAATTAATACCACGTTTGGCAAACCAGTCTTGTTGGCCTTCCCTATATCTCCTAGGGAGAAACTTCATCGCCCAATCAGTTGTAATCATAGCACTGTTTGTTTCCAGACTGTCTGCTATGTTCTTTCTTGCAAGTTCTTGATTTTTTGATCTCACAATGTGCTTTTGCAGCTCTTTTATATCTTCAATGGCTTTTTCTACCTATAATTTGTTAAAAGAATAAGATGTTATTCAATTTCCAAGTTATATTGTTTTTTGACAATTTCTTGGAGATCTGAATGTTAAATGCAGCGGTACATGCATCCCAAGTGAAACCACTGATTGAACAATTAGCCGAAATATGAACTTTCATTACCAGATGAAATACATATCAAATACATTACCTTAAACATCAGTGCATCTTTATTATTGACTTGTCTTCCTTCTACCACCTGATGAATTTTCTGTAGTGTTCTGTCCAATTCGATACAGCTTTGGCAGTGGTGATTGTGCATGTGTGGACAGTGATGCCGGAACTCACATCCTGGGGCACTTAAAGCAAATCCTAAGCAATGCTGAAGAACATCTGTTTGCTTTGCCAAATGTACCTGAAACATAGTAGACATTCTCAACAGTTGAAGCTTGACATGATAAGGGCAACAACTTCATACATGTACCAGGTATAAAAGGTGACCTTGAATTTTGACCTGGAAAAAAAAACGATACTGCCTGGGCAGCCATATTTGTTTATGGGCAGCAAGGTAAAGGACCCCGAGTACAATCTTTCTGCCATGTGTCATTGAAATCCCTACAGCCGTTGTGGAGGAGAATTAAAAATGTGAGAACTTAAACCTGTCAGATAGATAGAGGCCTATGACTATAGCTCACTTAAGCCTTTAGCTCAGGCAAGCTAATAATCATCATCAAAGTACACTGTGACCTTACCCTTGAAGTTATGTAAAAGTACACTTCTACTGCACAATGCATTCATTTTAAAAGACAATGCCTTCAAGTTGGTATTTCTAATGCTCATGTGCTGCTCAAGGTCATACAAGTCTTTTACTGCTTAAATTACTCAGCAATTAATTCTGATGACAAATGATTGATTGATTCTATATTGTTTAACGTCCCTCTTGAGAATTTTTCACTCATATGGAGACGTCACCGTATGCCGGTGAAGGGCTTCAAATTTTGACCTTTACTCGGCACTCAGGGTCATTGAGCAGTGAGGGTTCTTTATTGTGCAAACACCTACCGTGACACGGGACCTATGTTTTGGAGAATATACATGTATTCTAAGAACATTTACCTTAAAATCTGCCTTCAAGTATCTTTTTGCTTCCATAAACTTTGTTTTCAGATCTTTTTCATTGAGGTCATCTAAGGTCTCTTCTAAAGCTTGGAAAGCTCGAGATCCTTCCATAACATAATTGTCAAGCCCCTCTACACTTTTCCTAACTGATGCAGCACAATCTGTCAGAATCTTGTAAAGAGTACTTTTTCCTGAAATGATTGTTTTGATACTATTTTACCAAAAAAATTACAAAATAGATACCTAAACATCTCTAATAATAATATTCTAGGATTCTTGTAATAATTATGTATTTCTTCTGTAATTGAGATATCTACATGAAAATAATTACATGTTTTTTCCTCTCATAAACATGATAAGGTACATGTAGATTATTCCTACTAAATTTGATAAACGGGAGTGTCTATGATATGGCTTTCACCATGCCAGAGAGCAATTTCCAACAAAGTTAGCTTATGACCTCTGTTAACCTTGGAAAAACAACAGGCATTTTCTTATCACGTTGGCCATGTTAATCAGGTTTAATGATCCAAAGGATCAGGTATTATTGTAATCTTGGCTTTTTTCAAAAGTGTCCACAAACAGACACACAGCACGATAGGATCTACCATAAAGCTTCAATACAGTAGCTATGCACAAATATTAGATAAGAATGTGAGAATCATCAAGAAGTGTTTCAATGCAGAATGTTTGGTGCCACATTTTTACCTAAAGGTGTTGCACCCTCCTCTTCACAAAGCTGCTGGTATTGACTTATCACGGCACTAGATGATATGCTCCTGATCACATTTGGAATCGTTATCATTTCACCTGAATCTAATTTCAATGTCCTTTGTCCATATGGCAAATCTTTGACAACTTGTGTTGATGTAATGAAGTCTATAAAATGATCTAAACTTTCCACACTAAATCTCTCTCTTTTCTCTGATTTTTCCTTAACTGGTACACCAATACCTTCATTTGCAGCATGCTTTTTAGCCTCGTAAAATCTCCATGACGTTAGTCCTGGAATAAACTGAAAAAAAATAACAAAAGAATATAAAAGATGTTCAACAGACAACATAACTCACATATCAGAAGCTGCTGCTTCCAAGGACTTGTTTTTAAAAAGTAGGTCATACTTCAAGGTCAAAATTTTTGTTCCAATGAGAATGTCTTGTCATGTACACATGATACATTTTAAAGCTAGATCTTTTTAAGGTTAAAAAAATACCATGGCCAAGTTTAAAGTTTTCCAAAAGATGTCTTGTTATAGAGGATACATATGTGAAATATAAAAGCTCCATCTTTTAGTGTTCAAAAGTGTTGGCCACAGTTAAACTTTTTGTTCATGCCCGACGCCGACAGATGGACGGACATTGACGGACAGGTAGACGCTGACTCTAGGGCTGTGACATAAGCTCTATGGGGAAAAATTGTAACTAACCAACCCAAATTTCATTTGACTCAACAGAATTTATTGTAAATTAGTGAAATTTAGTTTAGGGTTAAGGATTTTACTTTTAGTGTTAGGCATTTGGGTTAAGTCGTTAAGGGATATCTTATGATGACTAAAGTTTTTGGATTTGGGTTGGTTCTATTTCTTTCAGGACGTTTGAATAGTTCCAATTTCTTAAAACATATCTACTCCAGACATTCCTCCAAGCAAGCTAAAAATACTTACCTCTTGAGCTTCTTCAAAAGACATCTGCTGAACAATAATAGACAGCACTTGTCTTCTAAATTGCCATGTTTCTCCTTTGGAGTATATTTCTTTCAGGACATTGAGACTCTGGTCATTTTCTAAATCTTCTTTTTTCTCTTGGTCTGCCAGTATAGACTTCCATAAAATCTCCCCCTCATTTGGAGACACTGTCTCAAGGACCACAGATATACACTGTTTAGCTTTCTCCAGATAACGTTTCTTTGTTCTGTCACTGGATACAGTCAAAGGATTTGTGAGCTTTTTAATTGGACTCACATCACACTGAGCCAAGAAAGTATTAAGACTCTCAAGTCTAGATATTTTCAAAATGGAAGCCTCAGAAATCTGGCTGTCTGTAATTGATTCTTGACTGCTCAGTACTGAACTAACATTACTCTGTTGACTCAAGTGTTCAGGATTATCAGGATACTGAAAAATAATTAAGGGCAAGTACTTAGTCAAACATGACTCAGATATCTGCATGTCAAATATTTCAACTGTATGTTAGAACTAAACGTAGGGATTCATTGCAATTCAATGCAAGCGACATATCAAAAACGAAGAGCGAGATGAAAGGTCTAATTTGGATTCAATGTAGGCTAACTAACAGATTGCTAAATATTATGAAGGCAAAAATTTATCTGATTAGTTTAGTCCAACTGGTTTACTAAAATAATCTCTTACATGTACAGGCATACATTTTCTCTTTGATATCTCATTCCTATCAAGTGCACTTTCAGCAGATGCAACAGCACTTTTCTGAAAAACAATGTAATTAGAAAAATAGAGTGTTTCAGGGTAAATATAAGTCAAGTAAGGTTTAGGTTTCAAAGATGTATACATACATGGACACAGAACAGACGAAATATTTTTTGTCCTTTTGCTTTGCGTTCACTAGGGCTGGGTATTGGCCCGAGATTTCGTATTGCGATATATTGCGATATTTGTAACTGTATCGCGGTATGTATTGCAATATTTTAAATGTAATTTAAATGGCATTTTCTTACTATATTTAATTTAATTTACATGCAAAATGTACATAACTATGATAAGTAACCAACACTGACAAAAAACTGTTGATTTCATTAAAGTTATGTTCTGAAAAGTTCCCACAAAACAACTTCTGTCGTACTGTTTGGCTTAATAACAAACTTTCATGAGTCCATTTTTATATAATTATACCTGGCAATGACAAAATTCCTTAATCTAAGCATATTGCCAATATATCGATATTACAAAATCGTATTGCGATACGATATTTTTTGTCATTGTATTGCAATATATTGAAATATCGATAATATTGCCCAGCCCTAGCGTTCACCAAAAAAATCCTTATCCTCTCTATATAAACACACAAATATCAACAGGGAACATGTGTGTCGTCTGTCACTGACTTTATCCATAGCATTATAGACAGACGGATGGATGCCATACAAAGTGATCCCAAAGTGTCCCCCTGCTACCCAGGCGACACAAAAACTGGCATATATTTTTTAATGTTGCATTATATACTCATTAATTACCAGACATATGCAACATCATTTTGATTAATGATAACAAAGTGAAGTTTAAAAATGTAGACTCACCCTTTTCCTTGTACCATAAGTATCACCTTCTTCTGATGGTATGTGCTCCTCATACTCTGGAAGTGCTGGACTCAACTCCTGAAAAATAATGATGGACTTATCTCTTCTGTGCAACTTTTGATATGCTTTTCATAACTTGGGTCAATGGAGTTTAATCAGGACTGTACACATTTCAGCAGTGTAACACTTTAAAGCTTAAAATTGGGTTTGGGAAACTCACTTAGATATGCTTTATATCAAAAATCATTCCATATTTTTTTTAATTCAACTGCTCCATACTTAGATACATGTACTTAGGATCTGCCAGAGAAATGTCACAGAACCCCTCAAGTAGATTCAAGGATTAAACATGTTAAACAAAAGTGTTCAAGAAATGTGTGTGACCTGCAGGTGGCTTTTTAAAAAGTGTAACAGAGTGTGATTATAGACAGTGATTCCCTAGTATCCGTGATGTAGTAACCGTGCCAGATTTTTCTACAAGTTATCACTGTGAAATTTATGGTTTGAGAAGGAATCAGTAAGAACAAATTTTTTTTTAAAGTAAACTATTTGTTTGACTAAAAAAATTAACAAGTCTAGTAGTATACTTAAATTAGTATCTTGAAAAGTCTACCTACTATTGCAAAATATACATTTTTTGTGTATCTATATACAATGTACAGTATGTTTATACTTACTCTTTCCTTTGTGGCATAAGAGACACTTTTATCTGCTTGTAACATGTGTAAGTGTGCATCATTTTCTGGGTTAGACTGCTAATATATGCAAAAAGAGAAAGTACTCATGTACAACTATGGTTGTGATGTGCTATAAAAATAGTGATACATATAATTTATGTATTTTTTAAACTGCACAAAAAATCTGATATTGGTTTTTTGTAGAGATTAAATTGATTTTCAATATATATAGCTGAAATCTGAATTAAGGAAACATTAATGGACTTACGCCATGTACTTCCAGTCCTGGATCCCTCTCTTGACTGTAGACTTGTTCCCGACAAAGTCTGCAAATAGCTGTAAAATATGAACATGATGAAAATTTTATTTAATTAAGTTCATTTATGGTACAACTTTGTTTGCACTTTGTTTCACTTATATGAACGCACCTCATTTGTGAAGAGTGCCTCAAATTTACATACTCAATGCATCAAAGGGAACTAGAGTGCTTTTTATCAATGAATTTTTTGAAATAGATCAGTAGATTCCTTTTTAATTTTGACTTCAGAGTACCTTTAAAAGTCAACTATTTCAGCAAGTTTGGAAAAGGGAAGTGCATATATCAGGTAAAATTAGTTTAATAAGTAGATTAATGTAATGGATTCTCGCCTGGACCCATAAAGCTCCAAATTACTTTGATTGTGCCCCTGGTGAGATTTTTAAATAAAAAACTCTTTGGAAGTTTCCATAAGTTAACCTGTTAAACATAAATTTGCTATATTGTCAATGATTATACTTACGAGTTCCTACTGGAATGAAAACACCAGTGTTTCTGGCTATTTGGATGAACATTTCACCAGAGACATATCTATCACCATTTTTTTTTTACATTTATGTACATTAAATATTTGTCCATATGTTGAAATGTCACATATCTTCCTTCGTCTTCTTCTTCTCAAATTTTCAAGGATACTTTCCCTATGCTGCAAACATATGGTCAATTTTTGTATAAAATTTGATGGCAACAGACTAATTTCGGAAAGTATACAAAGTTGTTCATCATATTCAATGTCCTTCAGAGGAGAAAGTTCTCCTTTGCAGGTAATTTGCAAGTAAGAAAATTTTCCCTTTAAGTAATCATTGATAGAACACATTTTTAGGACTTTTAAGGCCAAGTCAGATTTCCCGTTTCCACCTACATAACTGTACAAGTTTACTTCCAGAATTTCCTCACTTCAAATCATCGATGTTTTAGTCTGTATCATTGTGGAGGTAAAAGCAAACTTCTGGCAGACTACAGACATATCAATGTAAAAGAGTTCCGTTAAAGGGGGATAATTCAAGTGTTGCAATTTGTAGTACAAGAAGGCTTCAGTCATTACATGCATGGAAGCCAAAAAATGGAGAAAATGTATACATATTTAGCATTTGTGATATTTATAATTACCTCTTGTCTTCTCTTGTATTAATTCTTGGTCCTTTTCCTTCTTCTATACTGCCAATCCTCAACCGAATCTGCTTTTAATAAGTTTTCTCACCAAATCATTTATTTACCACTACAAGTGCCTACATATTGTACCTCCAAGCGCTAGAGAGTAATCCAAGGGAAGTAATCGGGAAGCAAAAAAAGCTTCAAAATGCAGAAAAAATGGAAATTCACCTTTGAATTTCTTTTACACATATCATTTGCCCACCAATTTTTTATTTGTTTGAATATAATCAAATATCAACCTTTCATGTTTTCTTATTGCTTAATTTGTAGATGGCTGCATTTTTTTGTTTTAAGTCTGTAAAAACTGAGCAAAATTTACTCTATTTTTGACATTTTGCAATGCATAACATGACCACTTATGAGTGTAAAATTAAAATTAAACTGTAAACATTGTTGATTGAATCTCTAGTATTGGATAACAACAATAAACACAAATATAGATATCTCTGTTCATTTCTAGACATGGTTTTTCATGAAAAGTACAGATTTTCATGATTTACAAAAATCAGAAAGTTTGTATCCCGTTTCCATGGCAACCAAGGTTACAATTCAAAAACTATTTTTAGAATTTACAATCACTCACACACCTGTATTAAATTATGATATAAAAATTTAAATCTGTAACTATGCGTGCCAAAATTTTTTGGTGATTACAGAGAATTGCTCTTAACATGAAAGTATGATAATAAATAATGTATGTGTTTATTACCTCCTGATGATGTAGTCGTTGTCTCATTAAGTGCTGAGTTCGCTGAACCTTAAATTTAAAAATGGACGCCTGAATTACTTGAAATATCAGTTGTAGAACGATTATGATATTTGCAAATGAAAAAGATGATATCTTTTTAAGATAAAAACGGCTATGGAGAGGAATTTAAAAAAGAGTATTTGTAAAAACAAAATCCATTTCAATCTAATTCATCAAAATTTGTATTGTTTTTTAATTCATTGAATAATGAAACTCATTTCAAAATATTTAGAATAATATTGATATGGTTTGCATCTTCCTTTTCAAATTATTCTCTTACAATTATCAATTCAAAGTGCATTGACAATTATAATTTTCTGTGAAAAGATGGTCTTTTCTAATCACCATGGCTTTTTCACACTATTTCACAAAACAATTTTCCACATAATGATTACTATAGCAGTTTCGTTATTTAGACAAACATTTATTGAAATGTTTAATACTAAGACTAAACTGACGAAAAATGTATGTTTATTACCTCTTGATGATATGGTCTCTGTCTCATTATTTGATGAATTCGCTGAACCTGAATAAGAGAGAGAACGCCTGAATTACTTGAAATATCATTTTACCAACAAATAAACTATTTAAAACATTTAGAAGAAATCTGATATTGTTTGCGTCTTCGTTTTCAAAATATTCACTTACATTGATTAATTCAAAGCGCATTGACAATAATGAATTGGTTTCTCTGAGAAAAAAATAATTGAAGATATGGTACAACGTGTTGTGGGGGAGAGGTTTGTTTTGTTGTTTTTTAATACAAAAACGTCAGTTTGTTTTCAGTCTTTAACAATTTTTAAGAGGCGTTCTCTAATCATCATGGCTTTTTCACACTATTTCACAATACCATTTTCCATATAATGATGAATACAGCAGTTCCTTCAATCAGACAAAAAAAAAATTGGAATGTTTTGTACCCAATACTAAAACAACGAATAATGTATGTTTTGATTACCGCCTAATGATGTGATTGTTGTCTCATGAAGTGATGAATTCGCTGAACCTGAAGTTTGGGAGTGGACGCCAGATATATCAGTTTTAGAACGATTATGATATTTGCAAATGAAAAGATGCTATCTTTTTTAGACAAAAACAGTAACAGAGTCCGATAGGAATTGAAAAGGTAGTTTTTGCAACAACAAAAAAAATTCAATCTCATTCATAAACATTTGTATTGTTTTTTTTTAATGCGTTGAATAATGAAATTCATTTGAAAATATTTAGAATAAATTTGATATTGCTTGTATCTTTCTTTTCAAAATATTCATTTATAGTTATCAATTTAAATTTCATTGGACCATTTACGGTAGCTCAGTCGGTAGAGCGCTTGCTTCGTGATCGGGAGGTCGTGAGTTCTCGTATCTCGGCCGCGACTGACCTAAGTCGAAAAAAAAGGGTAGCAACTGTTCCTTCACCATGCGCTCGGCACTTTGAAGTGCAAGTTGAGGGTCCTTCGGATGAGACCTTAAAAACCGAGGCCCCGTGTCAGCGGCAGGCGTTGGCACGATAAAGATCCCTCACTGCTCAATGGCCCTGAGTGCCGAGTAAAGGTCAAAATTTGAAGCCCTTCACCGGCATACGGTGACGTCTCCATATTAGTGAAAAATTCTCGAGAGGGACGTTAATCAATATACAATCAATCAATCAATCAAAGTGCATTGACATTAATAAAATGGTTTCTCTGAGAAAAGGTGGTCTTTTCTACTCATCATGCTTTTTCACATTTCACTGTACCATTTTCCATATAATGATTAATATAGCAGTTTCTTTATTTAGACAAACATTTATTGTAATGTTTAATACCAAGACTAAAACAACGAATAATGTATGTGTTTATTACCTGCTGATAATGTGGTCGTTGTTTCATTAAGTGATGAACTCGCTGAATCTGAAGTTTAAAAATGGACGCCTGAATTACTTGAAATAACAGTTTATGAACGATTAAAATATCTGCAAATGACAAAGATTCTATCTTCGTACATGTAGGATAAAAACGGTTATGGAGAGGAATTGAAAAACTAGTATTTGCAAAAAGAAAATCCATTTCAATCTCATTCATAAACATTTTTAATGATCTTTTTAATTCAAAGAATAACGAAATTCATTAAATTATCAATTCAAAGTGCATTGACAATAATAAATTGGTTTCTCTGAGAAAGAAATAATTGAAGATATGGCTTTTTCATACAATTTCGCTATACCATTTTCCATATAATGATGAATATAGCAGTTTCTTTATTTAGACAAAAATTTATTGTAATGTAATTTATACCAAGACTAAAACAACGAATAATGTATGTTTTTATTACCTGCTGATGATGCAGTCGTTGTCTCAATAAGTGAATTACTTGAAATATCAGTTGTAGAACGATTATCATATTTGCAAATGAAAAAGATGAAAATGTTTTTAAGATAAAAACGGCTATGAAGAGGAATTTAAAAAAGAGTATTTGTAAAAAAAAAATCCATTTCAATCTAATTCATCAACATTTGTGTTGTTTTTTTTAATTCATTGAATAATGAAACTCATTTAAAAAGATTTAGAATAAATATCATATGGTTTGCATCTTCCTTTACAAAATATTAACTTACAATTATCAATTCAATGTGCATTGACAACAATAAATTGGTTTTTCTAAAAAAAAAAAAAGTGGTCTTTTTTAATCATCATGGCTTTTTCACACTATTTCACAATATCATTTTCTATATAATGATGAATATAGCAGTTTCTTTATTTTGACAAAACTTGACTGTTAATACCCATTCTCTGTAACCACTTAAACTTTTGTGGCACGCATAGTCACAGGTTTTTTTTTCAAATTTGGAGGGAAAGTACTACCTCATAAACTACTTCAAAAAGTTAGATCATATGAATGTTGAGTAGTTACCACGGAAATGGTGTCTAAAGTTGACTTTTTCTGAAAAAATGCAATATTTGGGAAAGTTTTTAATGAAATGCGACTACTTCAATTCATGTTACTCACAGAAATAAGAAAAATTACATCTAATCTTAAAAGGCATGTTAAAGCCTTGTTGGTATTCTCTCTATAAATATGAGAAATCTTTGATTAAAATAACAGACATTAACTTTGAAATTGAATTATCTCCCTTTGATAATTGTGAGCTCTTAAGTGAGAAAGATAAAAAAAATCATTGTACAAAAATGACTGGAAGTTGTTTATATAGGGTCAGCATACAGCTCTGTATGTCCTGGAATTCAAGTGAAATCAACTGTTTTTTCCTGTTTATTTAATGTGCATACAAATATTAGCCTCCGTTTATTTCCTACATGCAAAAGAATAATTTTGATATGTGAAAAATGGTGAAATGTACAAGACTAACGTTACATAGTACAGGAAATCAGCTCTGTACATAAGCATTAGCCTCAAGGTCTAAGGAGTTTCAAAACGGGATTCAAGATAAACTTGAAATATCCGAATTACTAGTATTATGAATTTGGTTTTTAAAAAAGAATCACTGTGTCTCACGATCATTCAGAGTGATATACTGGAGGACTTCAATGAATACGGCGTTAGAAAGCAAATGATTTTTTAAACTGAATGTGGTTATAAAGACTAATAATCTTTTAAAACTGAATAATATGTCCTTGGCTGAAAGGAAAAAAAATCTATACTGAATAATAGCTTCAATTCCCATCCACAGGTCGTTATTTCAGCAATAATTTTTGAAACCCATAGTGTAATACGTATTATACATGTATATGGGTTAAAAAATTGTTACCGATATAAGCCCCCCCCCCTTTCCCAAACGAAAAAGAGTTTGTGCATTTCTAGGTCACCTGAGTAAACTCAGGTGACCTATTGCTATCCGTTTTCGTTCGTCGTCGTCCGTCGTGTGTCGTGTGTTAACATTTGAACATTTTCAGCTTCTTCTCTGCAACCACTGAACCAATTTCAACCAAATTTGGCACAAAGCATTTATGGGTAAAGGGAAACATAAATTGTGAATTTCATGATCCCTGCCCCCCCCCCGGGGCCTGAGGGGTGGGTCCAAAACCTTTAAAATTAATGCAATCTTTAAAAATTTTCTTCTTTACTCCTGGACATCAAGCAGTCAAACTGTTTGCATGATTGTAATTAGCATTGAGTCCTCTACCAAAATTGTGAAATTCATGGCCCTGGGGTCAGGGGTTCTAGTGCTAGGGCGGGGCTAAATGAGTATATAGTGAAAATGCATTTTTTCTTTGAAAATCTTCTTCTCTGCTCCTGGGTATTAAATAAACCAACTAAGTACATAGTTATGATGAGCAAGAATGCCTCTACCAAAATTGTGAATTTTGTGGCCCCAGGGTCAGGGGTTCTGGTGTTGGGGGGGGGGGGCTCTATTTATTATATAGTAAAAATAAATGAATTCTTTGGAAATCTTCTCTGCTCCTAGGTAATAAATAAACTAACTAAGTGAATTGTTTTGATGAGGTAGAGTGCCTCTACCAAAATTGTGAATTTTATGGCCCCAGGGTCAAGGGTTCTGGTGTTGGGGGGGGGGGGGCTCTATATTTATTATATAGTGAAAATAAATGAATTCTTTGAAAATCTTCTCTGCTCCTAGGTATTAGATAAATAACTAAGTGCATTGTTATGATGAGCAAGAGTGCCTCAACCAAAATTGTGAATTTTATGGTCCCAGGGTCAGGGGTTCTGGTGTTGGGGGGGGGGGGGGGCTCTATTTATTATATAGTGAAAATAAATGAATTCTTTGAAAATCTTCTCTGCTCCTAGGTATTAAATAAAAAAAATAAGTGCATAGTTATGATGAGCAAGAGTGCCTCAACCAAAATTGTGAATTTTATGGCCCCGGGGTCAGGGGTTCTGGTGTTAGGGCGGGGCTCTATTGATTATACAGTGAAAATACATGAATTTTTTGAAAATCTTCTTCACTGCTCCTGGGTATTAAATAAACTAACTAAGTACATAGTTATGACGAGCAAGAGTGCCTCTACCAAAATTGTGAATTTTGTGGCCCCAGGGTCAGGGGTTCTTGTTTAAGGGTGGGGCTCTAATGATTATATAGTGAAATGCATGATTTCTTTGAACATCTTATCCTTTGCTCTTGGTTAATATGCTTATGATCTATTTACATATTTAAGGCCAGGATTTATTTTATTTTCAGTTTTACAAACCCTGCGCTCAAGGTTTTGAATTTTCAGAAAAAAATAAAACAATTTTTTTCTTTCCGATGTCAAATTTGAGTCGGGATCGAGATTTCAAATTTCGAACTCGCACTTCCGGTTTTACGATGAAACGGCGGGTAAATTAAGCTAGATCTGAATAGATAGCTTGGTTTAGTGTAAAATTCATCGATAAGAGTGCCATTCAAAACGTTTCACCCGTTCAAAGGACAAATAAAATGCTGACGACTTTGTTGCACAATGACATGCTGGTGAGATAATTATGTATTCGTTTCAAAAGTAACTGTCTGTAATTATTTTCCTCCCCCAGGTTTTAAACTGCCCGTGGTAGCTATTGCATATTGCCAGCGACATTGTTTAGGTCTCTGTTATAGCTTACAGTCTAAGCATCATTCTTCAGAAAAGGATTGCTTATGCATCAGATGTAATGAATAAAACTATGGGAGAAGTTAAGTCCATTTGAGGAAGAAATAAACAATAACCTGAAGAAATAAAAAAAAATTTAACTATTAAAAGGCAAGAATATACAAATATATACAGGCATGTAGTATCATTTGTATCAGACAGAAAAATTATTTTACACTTAATTGAAAAAATGTTCACCCTACTCCCCAATACTCCCTGTCTGTTTAATGATAGGAATTATAATTATTAGGGATCAATTGAATTTTATTTAACAATGTCTAAACATTCACCTAACACATATTAAAAAAATGAAGATATATTGAAAGACTTTTTGAAAGAAAATTCTTTAGATAGAGTGTGAAGTTTGAAGAAAAGGTTAAACCATTCAAAACGTTTTACCACAATTCAAAGGACAAATAAAATGCACAATTCTTAATTCAATAAATTCTTACCATTTAATTTGTAATTATGTATAAGTTACAAATATATCTTCAATAGTTTTTTTGCACAAATTTGACATCTTTAAGCAGTTGAATACCCCTCACTATATGTGTCAGCAAATGAAGTTTGATAAAAATATCTTGAAAATTTCTTTGAAACTGAGCTTAACACAAAGTGTCACAGATTGACAGACAGAAGGACAGATGACGGACATGACAAACACTATACATATTATGTGTAATATACATTATTTACCTCTGCAAAAAATTCTCCATTTTAATCCAGAATTGTCTAAAAAGAATTTGATAAACCTTTCGACACATGACCTATCAGAAGGCCTGCTACAATGATTTCGGACATTTTCTTCTTTTTTCTTCCCATGACTACTTTTAGTTTCTTTGGACTCAGTGATATATTAGATATAGCTAACGCTGAAAAAAAAAAATACACTCTAAATTGTATAATATTTAATGAGATTGTTCATTCTTTACAGTTTCTCCATTCAATTTTATTAATTTGTTTATATGTATTTTCAAAAGTAACTGTAAACTGTGAGAGAGAGAGAGAGAGAGAGAGAGAGAGAGAGAGAGAGAGAGAGAGCAGCTATAATTATGACTTTGAAATTCTTTCTCAGCCTTTTCAAATCAACATAATTTATCATAAAATTCTGAATGTAAAATGATTTCATGTTTCTGACTTTTTGTTTACGTTATTTTCTCTTGTTTGTTATACCAGCTCTTTTGAGACAACCCCATATATGGTTAATTCCTGCTTAAAATGGGATGTTGTGAATATTGCTCTTTAGGTTTTAAACTGCCCGTGGTAGCTATTGCATATTGCCAGCGACATTGTTTAGTTCTCTGTTATATTTTACACTTAATTGAAAAAATGCTTACAGTTTTAAAGAAAATTCTAAGGACAAATAAAATGCTGACGACTTTGTTGCACAATGACATGCTGGTGAGATAATTATGTATTCGTTTCAAAAGTAACTGTCTATAAATTATTTTCCTCCCCTAGGTTTTAAACTGCCCGTGGTAGCTATTGCATATTGCCAGCGACATTGTTTAGTTCTCTGTTATAGCTTACAGTCTAAGCATCATTCTTCAGAAAAGGATTGCTTATGCATCAGATGTTATGAATAAAACTATGGGAGAAGTTAAGTCCATTTGAGGAAGAAATAAACAATAACCTGAAGAAATAAAAAAAAAATTAACTATTAAAAGGCAAGAATATACAAATATATACAGGCATGTAGTATCATTTGTATCAGGCAGAAAAATTATTTTACACTTTGATTGAAAAAATGTTTACCCTACTCCCCAATACTCCCTGTCTGTTTAATGATAGGACTTATAATTTTAGGGATCAAGTAAATTTTAGAACAATGTCTACACATTCACCTAACACATATTAAAAAAATGAAGATATATTGAAAGACTTTTAAAGAATTGATTTTTTAAAATATATTTTGATCAACATCACAAAATTTATATAACTGGCCCAAACTGGCAGGTGATGAAATAAGTAATTAAATGTTCTACTTTCCTATTTGTAAGCATTATGTGTCCAGTGGTAAGGAGCCTATTAGGATAGCATAAAAAAAGAATGTACAAATGTTAATAATTGATTTATCAATTTTTTTTTTATTTCCTTCTCCTTTAGGACTTTTTTATTCTCATGTTCATAACTAAACCTAAACATAAAAAAAAATGCTGGCCTTATAATGAAGAAAGGGGCCTCTTTCAAAATAGATAATTTCAGGGCCGCTGGGTCAGGGGTACCAGGGGGCACTTTGACTAAAAATAAATTAATGCTTTGAAATATGCCCTTTGATAAGCAATGGTGCCTCTTTCAAAATTTGTGAATTTCATGGCTTTTGGATTAAAACACCAACCAAATACAATCGCTGGAAAGTTGTTACATGATACTCAGGTGACCTATAAGGCCCGTGAGCCTCTTGTATTTATTATTATTGTTTTTTTTTCTTTGCTCTTCACACTTTTTTTCTGTGAAAAAGAAAATTAATAATTTTTCCCAAAGATCATCTTCGAAATAAATAATATGTCCTGCCATGAAAATAAACCTAACTTGAAAAAAATTGCCCCCCCCCCCTTCTGGATCGTCGTCCCCTAACCCATAGTAAACGCAGTAATATTATGTAGTTTTTAAACAAGTATAAAAATGTTTGTTAACCAGTTGCATTGAAATACAAATTGTCTGTGAATCAAATTTAAAGTTAACGGTTTATCATTTCTCTGGACTAAGATACATTATGATTTAATCTTATAGCAGTACAGTTAATTTTAAATCTGTCTAGTAGTATTTTATTAATAACGAAAATAATTTTCTGAACCCCCCCCCAAAAAAAAAAAACAAAAAAAAAACAGTTAATTAAAGCACAAAAGCAGATTATTCGAACAGGTCCAGCAGATTTTTACAACAGATTATTATTGATTAAACTTTGGAAAAAGCAGATCTTTTGCGTAGATCAAAGCATATTTGAGTTGAAATATTTACCATCAACATCTCTAAAATCTCAATTTTTTAAGAATGATATTGCAAAGTAAATTAGATTTTTCCGTCAACTTCTCTGGAAAAAAAAGTCACTGGAAAACACATTTTGACGGTCACTTGAAAAGTTGGGATAGTTAAATATGGTTTTAAAAATGTACATTTAGGAGCACAATTCTCTACGTACAAGAAGTCTTGCACTCAATATGGAAAGTGTATAGTCGTTCAATATTCTTAATTGACTACCTTTATATCAATAAAACCTGAAAACCGTACTTTATAAGCATTTTCACATGCATCAAGCTAAAGGGAGAATGTAATACCAGTTTCAATAAAATACATTTAATATACGGTATAGAGGTCAGAATACAACATTTACAATACCAGTGTTCTACCCGAGTATAAATGCATTATAAACAAGCTAATTCAAAGAAAATGTGTCCCCTGCTTAAGGTGATAACTTGTATAGATTAAGAGGAGTGGGGGGGGGGGTAGTCAGAGGGTGGTGGGGGTAGGGGATGGGACACTTAAAGAGGGGCGGGCGGGACCATATGGAGTTATGATATAAAAAAGCTTACCTAAATGCTTTTTGAGATATCGCTCGGAAATGAAAGGTTTACATACAATGTTTTTTTTTACCTTGACTTTTGACCTAGAAATAAGTAGGGGTCTTTTTACGCCAAAGCAAGTTGTGGTATAAACTCAAATTGAAAAAAGATTGTAGGCTTCTTAAGATATCCCACGTTAATAAAATGTTTAAACAGACAGAGGGGGGGTATATTTTTAATTTTTATAGACAAAAAAACGAAAATAAATGCCTCTTTTCTCCCAATTTCAAAGTGATTTTCAGCTAAAACGGTATTTTATTAATATATATGTTTTACTTATTTGCGTAAAACATGAGAAAAAATATACGGAACATTTAATTATATGCAAGATATTTCAAAATATGGTGATGCTTGAAAGTCCGATTTCATTGAAAAATATCATCGACTCCTCCTCCCCCCCCCCCCCCTTATTTCAAGAATTGGAATAATGGATAATGTACTATTTAGCACTGGTATTAAAATAATGAATCAAATACCATTGCACTGTTTTTGTATTAAACAAAGATTTTATGGCTAAATTGCCATTAATATTGAATAAAATGGTCGCAAAATGTAGGCGGGAATTGAGATTTAGCGTGCGTAGCTCTTTATATACCATTGTGACCTTGAGCTTTGACCTTCTGTCCATATGGGCACACATTCATATGATGCTAGTTATTGTTGACCAGAACTGTAATTTTGTTTCTTCATTTGTTGTTTTAAAACATAAGTATTAGTTATGACACAGAAAAAAATGTTGTTTAGTTTTCTTAAATATCTATCTAAATCTGCCATTTTGACCTTGACCTTTGACCCTTAGTCATGAAAATTGATTTTTTTCTCTTTGTTTTTGCTATTGTTTACCATGTATCTAAACAAAATTTAATCCTTTTAAAAATACTCAGGCAATTATATGGATCCTGATTGTATCTACATATTGTACTTTTCTAGGATTAATCAAAAAAGCATCAGTTTGTAACCATGGTAACATGAAAACTAAATATGAATACCAGGTGGTTCTTTGTAGTTTATATTAGAACTATATATGGACTTTCAAACCAATGTATTCATTTTTCCCAACTATCCGTAAAAATTTATAATAGGCTTTTCAAAAGAGCCTAAAATCTACACTTTTCCCCAAGAAAAATCCTACCCTACATGTATAAACGAGGGATATTTTTTTCTATGAGGTAAAGTTACTGAAATACTTAAAATTTTCTAAAGCACTGTAAAATGATGTATTTTGGCAAAAAGGTAAAGTCATGTTAATAGCTTGTTCCATTAAAGACTTTTAATAAGTCAAAAAAGGGTCATTTTTCATCAAAATTTAGCGATTTTTAGGCCATGGAAAATGTATGTTGGTTGCCATGGTTACCATGGACCATAGCAACCATTTTAGCATGAATTTTAGTTACATGCATCAATATAGGAATGCATGCCAAGTTTCATAAAAATCCAAGACCATGCGTGCCACACTCCCTATATAAGAGTTTAAATGCTTACAGAGAATGGCTTTTAAATACCAACACTAAAAACAATGTTTAATGTATGTTTTTATTACGTCCTGATGATGTGATCGTTGTCTCAAGCGATGATTTCGTTAAATCTGAAGATTGAGAGTGGACGCCTGAATTATTTGAAATATCAGTTTACGAACGATTATATATTTGCAAATGAAATAGATTCTATTTTTTTGCTAGTATTTGTAAATATTTCCATTTCAATCTCATTCATGAATTTTTTTTTAAATTTTGAAAATATTGTTTTATTTTAAAAAAATTTGATATGGTTTGCATTTTCTTTATCCATACATATTAAATTTGTAAGAATGCAAAAATAAACATGACAAGTGTTCATGTAAATATAAAGGCTCGTCCTTGTTGTCATCTGCAGTAATCAGTGGCTTTATAGTAAGACATAGGTTCACAGTCTAGTAACTTTCGGATGATTTAATGCATTATATGGAGTTACAAGTAATGCCTTATACTAATATTATATGGTGTTAACTTTGCACAAGAAGGATCCGCAATGCGCAATGGCTAAGTGTTGAGTATATGTTGACGCCCTTCTTTGGTACATGGTGATGACTCTTTATTGCAGCCTGGAGGCTGCTCTATACATATAAGTTTAACTGTTGGTGTATGGGGGTTGAGGTGGGAGAAGTAATTCAGAATTAAAGGTTTTCTAAACATTAAAAGAATTGTTAATCAGAATGTTCTTTCCCTCTATAAATTACGAGATACATAACATATTTACCAAGGATCTCCATGAGCTGTTTTACTGTGTTGCTCCCGACACAGTAAAATTTTCTCCAACACAGTTACGATTCAAATTTTATGCGTGCGACACAGTAAAATTTTGCCGACAAATTAAGATCTGTGATAATCAAAAAATACAAACAAATAAATACACTCTAACTGAAACTTGAATCAAACAATTCTATCGTCTATCAATTCTAAAAGGTAGAGTTCTTAATTAGGGCTTCATCTTGCATATTAATCAATTATTTCCTAGACCTTCGCCGGACGCATGCAGGAACAAAGACAAATAATTTGTTTTCACACTTTCATGTAACGGTTAATTGGTAATTGCATTTAAAATACATTGTATTATTTAAAAAAAGATTTAAATAAATGTATTTTCTATAGAGTCACGGCTCTAGTCTAGAATGATGTTGGCACTGCAAGTCTTTGAACATATTAACTTCGTACCGAAATCATTTAATTCATGTAAATAAATTGTTTTAAATTTTCAAGGAACTCTTTAAAGTATTTAACTACTTGAAGTTTCATTTTTTTTTTTTTTTTTGTAATTCGGTAATTCAATCAGGAAAACTGGCAAAAAATCACGGCAAATTTACTTTCAAAAATGGTTTACTTAATAGTTCGATTAAATATTTCGATCAAAATTTCGTGATTTTCAGAACGTGTTTTTACTTTTCTCAATATGTACGGTCATACCATCTGGTAACGAATTAAGGATATTTTCTTAAGTGTGTGAATGTATTCTTTGTAATTTTAATGAATAGTGATTCAGTTGCGAATTTTATCGCGAAAGTACTGCAAACATTTTAGTGCTTCACGTAAACTCTGCAACACAGTAATATAATTTCAAATGATGGAGAACCCTGTTTACTACCATAAAGTGAATCTGTAAAAATATATATGTTTTTCATATTTAATATATAAAGTTGCTAATCAATTACTATCGAAAAAACGACAGGCCCCTTTTTTTAGAACATCGAATTTTACTTACCGCATAAAACGTACTCTTTACAGTTCGTGTTCTATATTCTTAAAGTGAAATACATTTTTGAATATAGGTGATGCACGTGTTTGGTTACAATTTATATTCTTTGCAGCCAACATTTACTTGAGGAATTAATAAAGTTTGAAAGGGTATTGTTTTTAATCAATTTTCATCCGACTATAAGTTTTCAAAATAATCTCGACTCTCGTCTCCATCATCTAGACGCATTTTTTCACACACATATCGAAGAGGTTTGATGATCAAGACGACTAATTTCCATTGTTTACATTATTTATTTCCCGGGCGACAATTGACGGTTACATCAATGTATTCTTGTGAGTATATTTACATATAATGCCCTGCTCACAAGGAGAGATAATACGCATTAAATTAATGCAAAGTAAACTAAAATTAAAATAATGAGAACTAAATTGCGTTCACACGACTGTCAAAGCAAAGTGAACCAATGCGAATTAAAATTTTATTTCTAAAATAAGGCTCGTTCGATAAAGCTTTTATGACGTAATGTATGCAGAGAAGATGGATTTGACATAACAATCATAGTGACTGTAGACAATTTAGCCATTAACAATTTTCTTTTACTTTTACAACCAAGAATAGCACAGATTCCTAAATATTATCATCGACATGTGATCTGCGACTAAATTCCGGCCTTACGCATGCGTCAAAATTTAATGCGAATTAGCTTCGCTTTGTTCACACGGAGCTAATGTAAAGTAATTTAATGCGCAGTATAATAATTTGAATTAAACTAATTCGCTTAAATTTCACGTGTGAATACTGTTCAAATTTAATTCACAGTATATAACTTGCAATTAATTTTGATTAAGATATCCGTGTAAATATAGCATAAATTATGTCAGTAAAAGTATCAATCGGGACGTAAATCAATGCATTATCTATCAATTAACTAATTAATTGAAGGTGAAGTTTAGGGGGAGGAATGACAATACGACAAATGGTGCCATAGCACAGTGCCTCTTGGGCGGACGGACCCAGCGGCTAGAGAGACGAAGAGAGGGATAAATAGATGGATGAACACCCCATCACTTTATACTGCCCCCTTTTTTTTAATTATATGTTTTACGGTGTGACCGTTAGGGCCAGCGCAGTTACGTACTATCATAAACCTACACATGTACTGCCTATCATTCATGAAAAAGAAAGAAAAAAAGAAAACAATACAAAGAAATCACTTCCAAAGCATCGGGATCGAGATTCCGAATTTCTCGGAAGTTTCCGACAAAATCGTAAATATCCGAACTGTTAAAGTGACGAAAGTATGACGTCAGATAAAAAGTTGTTGACTAAGGACGCAAACGCTATTTTTATGGCATGGAGATTGCATTAAATCGTTGTTTGTAATTTTTTTCAAGTAAGTTGTTGCTATGTTTAAGCCACCATGTTGCTATGCACCGCAAAGGATTATTGGGAGTTTGGAATTTTTTCACGTGGACTCATAAAATTTTCTTGGAACAATGTGCAGATTTCAACCTGAATTTCCTCTGTTCGTACGCGTTAGTCTATTGAGCTCGCTACGCGAGCGGCGCTTCGCGCCGCCTCGCTGCGCTCGCTATTATTCAATAAAAGTAGTTTTTAAGGAACAATTGATAATGTCTTTCGTATTTAATTGGTTGTATGTTTTAATCATAATGAAGAAAATCTACTGAATGCCTCATAATCCAGAAAAAATTCAAAATTCTAGTAATGTATAGAACAGGTATTGCTTACCTGAGTTACCTCCACTGGGTGTATTTACAGTTGTACCAGAGCCACATTGCACAGACACTAAGATCACAAACGACACCAAGAATAAATGCAGTCTAAATTGAACATCTAAAATAAACCAAAGAAAAGGAATTACATGTAAATAAAAATATAACACTCAATTTGTACATGTCTTTCTAACAATGTTACGTCATTTTCCTTTCTTTTTTAGCTCTACTGGTCAGAGACCAGAAGAGCTTATGCGATAGTAAGGTGTCCGTCGTCCGTCCGTCTGTCTGTCTGTCTGTCCGTCTGTCTGTAAACAATTTTTCAAAACGCTACTCCTCCTACAGTTTTGGTCTGATTTTAATATAACTTGGCACACAAGTAGACTACACTAAAATACATAGAAAAATGCATCGGTTTTTGATTTCGATGAACGGTGTTGCCATGGTTACTGAAAATAGAATTTCCTGTGAAATTCCTTTAAAACACTACTCCACCTACAGTTTTGATCTGATTTCAATATTACTGGGCACACAAGTAGACTACACTAAGATACATAAAATTGTGCATCGGTTTTTGATTTCGATGAACGGTGTTGCCATGGTTACTAAAAATAGAATTTTCTGTGAAATTACTTTAAAACACTACTTCTTCTATAGTTTTGGTCTGATTTCAGTATTACTTGGCACACAAGTAGACTGCACTAAGATACATAAAATAGTGCATCGGTTTTTGATTTCGATGAGTGGTGTTGCCATGGTTACTAAAAATAGAATTTTCTGTGAAATTCCATTTAAATGCTACTCCTCCTACAGTTTTGGTCTGATTTCAGTTTTACTTGGCACACAAGTAGACTGCACTAAGATACATAAAATAGTGCATCGGTTTTTGATTTCGAAGTGGTGTTGCCATGGTTACTAAAAATAGAATTTTCTGTGAAATTCCATTTAAATGCTACTCCTCCTACAGTTTTGGTCTGATTTCAGTATTACTTGACACACAAGTAGACTACACTAAGATACATAGAATTGTGCATCTGTTTTTGATTTTAATGAACGGTGTTGCCATGGTTACTAAAAATAGAATTTTCTGTGAAATTCCTTTAAAACGCTAATCCTCCTACAGTTTTGTTCTGATTTCAATATAACTTGGCACACAAGTAGACTACACTAAGATACATAAAATAATGCATCTGTTTTTGATTTCGATGAACAGTGTTGCCATGGTTACTAAAAATAGAATTTTCTGTGAAATTACTTTAAAACACTACTTCTTCTATAGTTTTGGTCTGATTTCAGTATTACTTGGCACACAAGTAGACTGCACTAAGATACATAAAATAGTGCATCGGTTTTTGATTTCGATGAGTGGTGTTGCCATGGTTACTAAAAATAGAATTTTCTGTGAAATTCCATTTAAATGCTACTCCTCCTATAGTTTTGGTCTGATTTCAGTATTACTTGGCACACAAGTAGACTGCACTAAGACACATAAAACAGTGCATCGGTTTTTGATTTCGATGAACGGTGTTGCCATGGTTACTAAAAATAGAATTTTCTGTGAAATTCCATTTAAATGCTACTCCTCCTGCAGTTTTGGTCTGATTTCAGTATTACTTGGCACACAAGTAGACTACACTAAGATACATAAAATATTGCATCTGTTTTTGATTTTAATGAACGGTGTTGCCATGGTTACTAAAAATAGAATTTTCTGTGAAATTCCTTTAAAACGCTACTCCTCCTACAGTTTTGTTCTGATTTCAATATAACTTGGCACACAAGTAGACTACACTAAGATACATAAAATAATGCATCTGTTTTTGATTTCGATGAACAGTGTTGCCATTGTTACTAAAAATAGAAATGTCTGTGAAATTCCTTTAAAACGCTACTCCTTCTACAGTTTTGGTCTGATGGCAATGGCTTCTTTTCTCATCCTTTGTTATAAGTACAAACCAGTAGAGCTACAGTCTCGACAGACGACGTGTTGCACGTGCACGCTCTTGCAAGCATTCTGGTTTCAACTGACCCTAAAAAGGTTTCACCTTAGTCGGATGTGTAGTTTACAAGATATCATATCATTTCTTAAAATATGCAAACCATTTACAATTCCGGTATAAATTATTTTGTAACTTATTTAAATATTTTACTAATTACTTATGGATTTAAAAAAAAAAAAAGGTTCACTGAAATCGCAGAGAATTATGCAGGCTGGGGGGGGGGGGGGGACTGCAAAATGTGTCAACAAATTAATCACAAATTAACCACAAGATTTAACTTATACTTTAAGATATGGTATCTTAAGCTGTCAACTATCATTTGGCAAAGAAAAAATTCATACATTTTAGTTTTAAAATTTGATCATTTTTGTATATCTTTATATGGAGCTCTTCTCTCTCTCTCTCTCTCTCTCTCTCTCTCTCTCAAAGAAAATCGAAATAGTATGAAAATGGCTGCCACCACCCCCCCTCCCCCCAGCCTCTTTAACAACTTTATATGCCCATTTTAATTCATTCTGATATTCTTTAAACGGTAAGCGCTTACTAAGATGTCAATTTAAAGGAAACAATATCATGCCTGAATTATTCATTATAAATTGCCTATAAATTTCTACTTAAGTTATCTCCATGCAACAAATTTGTTGGGGATAATTACATGTACAAGTAATGTAATTTGTGTGTTACTGTATGTTTGCTTGTCCTTGTGCGAAACGGAAGATATGTAATTCGTATCGGGATCAATGTCAAATGTTGACTTGATTAATAGATATGCACATTTAATCTCCCATGCAGAATTGTCGATCATTCCTCTTTCAGACACCTCTGCAATTGGCTCATGTCAAGATTTTTGGCATATTGTATAAAACGTGATATTTGCAGGATATTTATCACTGTGATATACGCGAGCCAATGACAGAGTTGAATGCATGAGCCGAAGGTAGAGAGTGATGCACATTGTTGTTATGCTCCCCTTTGATGTGCATTTGTTTTAAGACAGCTTTTATTTTATTACTGGAAAATTTCACCACGAAAAATCTATCCAGCCATCTCTGAGTAATCGCGCTCACAAAATTTCAATTACCAATAAGGTCACACGAGCTTTCTTAAGTATGTTTCGTCACGTTAAAGGAGCACCTCACCCTCCTGTCCAATTCGACTGAGTTATTCTACAGAATGCTGCCTTTCCCCCCATATTTTTCTTTGGCGCCGATTTATCTTCATATTACACTCGTATTAAAAAAATAACTTCTCATATGATGTTTTAATTTCAGTAGCAATGTCAAGCACAAATTAAAAGTCAGCAGTCAACGCCCATTAACGCTAATTTGTCTTCGAGGAAAACAGATTCTCCAGGGGCGGCCACACCTTTAAATAACCTCCATCGAAGTTCTATTTTTCTTACATTTCTCACGCCATTTAATATTCACTAGCTTATTCCGTTTTTCTCAAACCTGTATCAATAGTTTACGTCAGAGTGTTTCCGAGAATTTCACAAAACTTTTAAGAGGGATGTCCGGCCACTTTTAGTGCAGTGAGAACATCTTCAAATGGCTAAAATACATTATATTTTGATCAAATTTTATGTCCTTATGATAAAGATACAGTAAATATGCATAACTGAATGCATGTTGTGCATATATAATCTATACTTTTGCAGAAAAATGCTTTTGATATGCTCCTTAGAACTGCGCAGCTACAGAATTCAGCAGAACCTTAAAAAATCCAAAAAAAATATGCAAACTGTGCATTTATGTTCTCTCTACAACCATTTGTTGAGAAAATGTCTAAATTTTGCACTTTTAAATGATAATTTCAAGTTTAAAACAGGGTACCGTTGTCTTCCAAATGAGTGTAAAGAACCATGAAAGTAGTTCATGGATAGCAGCACGTGGTCTATTTTTAGCACAGAATTTTGTTTTCCAGACCTCTTCTTAATATGGAGGAACATACATTTTGTAAATTTTGAATTTACTAGGGGGAGGTAAATGCAAAAATTACAACATGATAACTATTTACAACATGATAAACATAACAATCTTTAAATGTAGAAGAAAATTACAATTGCAAAATATTTCAAATAATATGAACACTTTCAAAAGAGGAAATGTGTTTATATATATAGTGTGGCTTGAAGTAATTTATTCAGTATTATTATCGAACAGTTGTTAGTAAATAGTGGACGTATTGATATAAAAAAAATTCTTAAACTCTTTGATTGCAGGAAAAATGAGCACCATCAAAGTTATAAATTAAGAGTTCGTAAGTCTGCCACAGATAACTTATATTATCTATCAGAATTTTAATTATCACCAATGAAACACAAAGAAGTTAGACACATAAAATCGATATGAATGACCTTGTTTAGTACCTACTAGTACGGAGGGTGATCAAAAAGTTCGCGAACTATCTCTATAACATATCTACAAAACCACAATACAGATTAGAAACAAATTTGGTACACACATAGCCAAACACAAGTTCTCTAAATAGCATATGCTTAATAAAGGTTTGCTTTTTGTTTGTGACGTCACAATGTGAAAATGACGTCACTATGCAGGTCACATGTGACGAAAAATGGTTATCTCAGTGGAACTTGTTCAACAAACGACTGTAATATTTATGGTATATCATAGAAATGCCTTTGAAGTAGCGTATATAAGAATTTGTTCACAGTTTATTAAAACAAATGACTTTCTATAATTTCAATCAATGATTGGATAGATCGTTTTAGTGAAGGAAGGCAGATGGTTAAATATAATACTTATGTTGCCCGGTGAAAGCAAGTTTGAAAAGGGATGTGTTTTTAATTAAGCAATATGCTATCAAAGACCTGAGGTCCTCCAATTTACACTTTGAAAAATACTTGAATATTTCAACAATAACATAACTATCAAATACCTATAGTCTATAAGATATCGTTTACTTTTTGATCACCCCTTGTATACTGTGTCAAATAAACATTTACAATTTTCATTACAGCGGAGCAACATTTGAAAAGGAATGAAATCATTACAGAGTGGGTTTGGAGATTTACTGAATAAAAAAAAAAATTTTCTATTTGCCCATATTGTCAAAATTACAATTTTTAAGAGTAAAGAAAAAAAATCAACATAATTAATTATTTTATACCATCTTTAAAATGACGTTTGGTGGTCATCTCAAAATTGTAACAGGGAAAAATTATTTTGGAGATTAAGTATTTATACGTGAGAAAAAAAAATCCTTAAAAGTTAACATATTTGTTGACGAAAGAAAATGAATAAAATGTGTAATGGGATTATAAAAAAAAAAAGAGTACAGGGCCATTTTACAAACAGTCGCTCAGGAGAGAGGGCAACCAAATATTTTGATAACAAGTGGTATTATTTAACTGCACATGTTCCATAACATACTTCTATAACCTGCAACATTTTTGAAGCTTGAATGGCACTATTTTGAAATTCAAACACAGGATTTTTTTTTTAACGTTTTTTAGGCAAATACATTTATTTAAAAAAAAAAACCAAATAATTTTAACCTCACTACCTTACTGAAAACTGTAATAATGAAGATTTATTGACATAGCATATGCAATGGACACATAAACATTTTTTTGCAAACATTCAATATATCAGCTATTGAAAAATTCACTAAAAGAAGTTCTCTTTTTGAGAAAAACTGTACCTCTAACATGGTTTGTACATATCAAAGAATCAATTTCACTATTTTATGTATCTTTGTGTACCTACTTGTGTGCCAACTTATTATTGAAATCAAACTAAAACAATATAAAGGTAATAGCGTTTTATAGGAATTTTTACAGATAACATTTTCAAAAATACCTTTTTTTATGTAACCATGGTTATATTCCATTTTGTTCAACGAAATCATAAACTGATGCATTATTCTATGTATCTTATTGTAGTCTACTTGTGTGCCAAGTTATATTGAAATCAGACCAAAACTGTAGAAGGAGTAACGTTTCAAAGGAATTTCACAGAAAATTCTATTTTTAGTAACCATGGTTTCAACACTGTCCGTAGTTCATATGCGAAATTAAAAAAATCCGTATCTTTAAAAATTTTGAACATGGATTTATTAATTTGCTTGTGTGCCAAAGTTTTAATATATATTAGACCAAAAACACAGTTTTAGCTCTACTAACGATATATTTTATTATCTAAAAATTTCAAGAAAATTCTATTTTAAGTAAATGGCAACACCGTTCATAGAAAATAATTAAACCAATTAAAGTTTCATTTATATGATTTTGACATGTTTCTTCATTGTGTGAAACAATTTTTGTTATATTGAAATGCAGACCAAAACTTTAACCAGCAAGGTATACGTTGGCGACATCGCCTTTTACACGAGGAATTTCTTTTGTGTAAATACAGAAAAAATATCAAAAAATATAACAGCTAATATTATTTTGTGTGGCAAAATATGGCAACATAAAGGGTCAAGGAATAATTTGAATATCAAACCATAGCTTTGAAATGTATCGAAATGTATTGGCGACATAGCGTTTTTTCTTGTGTGCCAATTATACGGGAATGATCAACTATCAAATACTATAGTCTATAAGATATCACTTTTTGATCACCCCTTGTATACTTGTCAAATAAACATTTACAATTTTCATTACAGCGGAGCAACATTTGAAAAGGAATGAAATCATTCAGAGTGGGTTTGGAGATTTACTGAATAAAAAAAACCTATGCCCATATTGTCAAAATTACAATTTTTAAGAGTAAAGAAAAAAAATCAACATGTGTGCCATTATTTTATACCATCTTTAAATCAGTTTGGTGGTCACCAAAACTGTAGAAAAATTAGCATTTTAAAGGAAAAAAAAAAATCCTTAAAAGTTAACATATTTTTAGTAACCAAATGGCAAAATGTGTTGGGATCGAAATTAAAAAAAATGAGTGCCATATTCTAGGCAGTATCTTAGAGAGTCTACTATGTTTGCCAAGTGATATTATAAATACATGTTCCAAAATACTGTAATGCAACATTTTGAAGCTTTGGCAATTTTGAAATTCTAACACAGGATTTTTTTTGACGGAGGGGGGGGGGTGCCTTACTCTTTTTTTTTGCGAAGATAGACATAGCATATGCAATGGACCTTTCTTTGCAAACATTGTGCTCGCTTTTAAATTAAAAAGAAACAACTCAATACATTTTATCAAGATTCGTATGTTCAATGAGTGAGAGCTTACAACGTTGTCAACATAATGAGACATGATGTGTTTTTATGTCCAAACATTACTCCATACAATATGTGGGTCATTGCAAACAATCTAGCTATTTTTATTATACCTCTACTGATTTTTCACTATATAAAA
This sequence comes from Saccostrea cuccullata, assembly GCF_032062105.1. NCBI lineage: Eukaryota > Metazoa > Mollusca > Bivalvia > Ostreida > Ostreidae > Saccostrea > Saccostrea cuccullata. The sequence continues at coordinate 1,809 of NW_026935109.1, read as the reverse complement.
GTAAATCGATATATTTTGCTGATTTCCTGAAAATCACCGTAAATAAGCCGATTCCCTGCAAAACAGACTGATTCCCTGCAAAAAAAGTACGTTTTTTGATGAACTGATACACACCTATTCGGAACGCTTGACATTTTCTTTCGACTTACGACAAACTTAAAAATGTTCCAAATAAATTCATGAATATTCATTAGTGAATCGAAATGCATCGTGAGTCAACTGGTCCCATATCAATCAAAAAGAACCAGTTTACTGGAAGCGAACGCCAACAGAAATGGCTTGCTCAAATTTGCGTAATGTTACTTTCGATTTTACTTAGTAAAAACTCGGACAATGAACTGATTTATTGATAAAATGGAATTCTATTCATGTTTGTATTCTGTCCTGTTGGAATTAAATATTGTTACAGAATACAGTATTGAATATAATAACTTTTTCAAATGTCTTGTTTGTATCGGTATAATAAAACAGTTAAAGTATATCATTGCGGGAGTCAGCAAGATTCAAGTTCCCCTCGAGCAAGCCTATTTCCCTTGGCGCAAGCGCCTCGGGAAATAGACTTGCTCTTGGGGAACTGGAATCTTGCTGACTCCCTCAATGATATACTTTAACTGTATAATGTGAGGTACCTGAAGGAAATCCTATAACTGACCATTTTTTCTATCTAACTGCTAAACAAAATAAACATATGTACCAACTTTTCGAATGTAAGACATGTAATTCATTTTGTTTTTCATGCACCGCATGTTGTTTAACATTTTCAAGTTAAATGCTAAGCATCCTCCTTACAGTGCACATTTGAAAATAACTCCTATTGCCACAGAGAAGAGACCCGCCGTAAACACATATGTTTAGGACATTTTTTATCTTTTTTCTTGAGTTTTAAAGAAACCAACAAATTATCAAGACTTGTTCCACGAAAAATTAAATATAATCATGGAAATAAACGCATCTATCTACAGCAGATATACATGTATGCACATGCCAACCACGTGCTAGTGGAATGATATTAACGAGGAAACTCGAGCTATAAACAGAACAGTTTTTCCCGATTTGCTGAAGTGAGGTTAAAATCGCGTTTTTCCATTAATCAGACGATGCGATGCAACAAATAAAAGTAGTAAGTAATATAACCAAATGATTATTACTAAGTAATTTCTTGTCTTGATGTTATATAGTCGCATTTATTATAAAATCAATGTTATTCGAACTCTGTGTGATAGAGGAATGGCGAACGAAATAAATACATGGCCTCAGGAAAAACCCCATATGAAAAATAAAAAAAAAGCGAAACAAATGGTTGTAGCCATATTATCAATGAATCGAACTAACACCATTTTCAATGTATTTATCATCTCGTGAATGCTGTACAGTAGCTGCGCAGTTCTAATATGATTAATTTCCTCCTAATCAAAACAAAATAAACTTAATTATTTACTAATTTTGGTCTCTAACAGTAGGTAATGAGTGCATTAGGACTTTGAGTAACTTTGGGATAGTTTAGTAGAGTATTAAGCGCATTCTTGGTATTTCTTATTTTACACTAGACTAGATCCAATATGGCTCGTACATCCCCCTTAACTTGGTCGAAATTTGACGTTCTCTGACAATTTAAAGATATACAATAAATAATAAATAATAAACTAAATTTCCATTTAAAGCAGTAAAACTCTCACACAAAGATTCATAAGAGGTCAAACAATCGTATTAATGATGATATTGCGCATGCTTGAGACTAATGGATGGTGCTTTTTTCAGTGCTGGTGAAAATGCGACTATTTGTTTAAGGTAGTGCGATCCTCAGGTTTA
>NW_026935108.1:0-6424 GCF_032062105.1 Saccostrea cuccullata | reverse complement strand
TTCTCTGATCAAAATCTGTCCGTTGTCTGTCGTTGTTGTAGTCGTGATAGTCGTTGTCGTTGTTGTCGTAAACTTTTCACATTTTCATCTTCTTCTCAAGAACCACTGGGCCTATTTCAACCAAACTTGCCACAAAGTATCCTTGGGTAAAGGAGATTCAAATTTGTTCAAATGAAGGGATAATCCCTCTTGCAAGGGGAGGTAATTATAAATTAATGAAAAATTAATGGTATTTTTTAAAAATCTTCTTCTCCAGAACCATTGGGCCAGGAAAAATAAAACTCAGGTGGAATCATCTTCAGGTAGTGTAGATTCAATTTTATTCAAATCATGACCCTTAGGGGTAGGGCGGGGCCACAATAGCTGATCAAAGTCTAACAGGAATATATACATAGCGGATTTATGTAGGAAAAATCTTTAAAAAATCTTTTTCCCCAGAAGTCGCCCGCGTGGCGCAGTGGTTGGAGCATCTGCTCTGCTCGAGGTCCCGTGTCGCAGTAGGTGCTGGCAAGATAAAGATCCCTCCCTTCTCTATGTCCCTGAGTGCCCAGTATAGGACAAAATTTGTAGCTTTCCATCGGCAAGTGGTGGCGTCTCCATATGAGTGAAAAATTCTCGAGAGAGACGTTAAACAATATTCAATCAATCAATCAATCTTCTCCAGAACAACTGGGCCAGGAAAGATGAAACTCGTGTGGAAGCATCATCAGGTAGTGTGGATTCAATTTTTTTCAAATCAGGACCGCCGGGGTAGGGCGGGGCCACAATGGCTGATCAAAGTTTTACATAGGAATATACATGTATAGGAAAAATCTTTTTAAAAAAGCCATATTTAATCGTATTGATATGGAGGCATTCTTAGGTAGTGCAAAGTCATAATGGTTCAAATAAGGGCTCCCAGGGGTAGGGCTGGGCCACAAGGGTAGGGGAGTGTCAAATGAATAAATAGGGAAAAAATCATCTGCTCAAAAACAGCAAAGGCATTTGTTGTATGGAAGCATCATCAGGTAGTTGGTAGTTTAAAATTCCAGACCCCCCTTGTAAACTACTCAATACTGAAGTGATTTCTGTTTTATTTCCTAGCCAATGTGCTCAGGTAAGCGATGTGGCCCATGCTCCTGTTAAATATTTTTTGATTGTTTCATTATACTATATTCAGACTTTTAATCTCTTACTATCCCTAATTAATTTGAACTTTTATGTTTTTTTCTATCACTTTTGAAGTATTTTTTTAATGTTATCAATGATTGTGGTTACTTTGTTTCTGCAGTGGGTATTTTTGCTTGTATTTAATTAGCGTGTATGCACTGCACAGGATCCTATCTTTTATTATTCCTATTTGATGTATTATTTTAATTTGTATATTTTTACATGCTGTTTACTTTCCAAGGGTATCGTGTACTTCATTGTTTAATCAATCTTTGTTAATAACGTTTAAAAAAAAAAACATTTTAACCCATTCATGTATTCCGTCGTGTGAAAGAATCAAATGGAGAGTCTAGTTTATGCAATATATAAATTTAACTTTCCTTTACACTATACCTACATGTAGTGATTAAGATTTCATTTACAAATATTTTTACTGAAAGAAATGCGAGCTCTCCTGGAAAAGAAAACAGTGGCACCTTGTGACTTTTCAGCTATTGACTGATGCTGAATAACAGCTATTTAGGTATTTGATTCAGAATAATTGTGCAACGATATATTTGCGAAGTGATGAACTGGCTACTTGAATTTGAAATCGCAATTTTTTACCAAAATCAACAGCATTAAAACTTACGACTTTGCTGTTTTTTCAGTAAAAATAGAACTTGTTCATTTACTCACCTTGATAAGCCAAACACATTGATCCATTACATTGAAAATAAATCTGGAAGGGAAAAAGTCAAATTAAACAAAAAATAATTTATTTATATATAATATGTACATGAAATTAATCAATTTGAAAACCTCTTTTCTCAAATTGAAGAAAAATCTCACAAATTGATGCAATTGTCTAACGTTAAAAAAAAGAGAGAGAAGAAAATAAGAAGTCAAAAAAGTACATTTGCGGAATATTTATTAAATCATTTCCTGTCGATGCTATGTGAATAAATTACGCTGTTTTGTTTTTTAATGAAAATAAGAAAGACTATTAAATTGAATAGTTTGAAGATTTAGTAAATATTACTAGTATGGTCTCGCCTTACAATGTATTTAACTACTGATTTGGCAACTGAGACTAATTTTTTTTCTATTTCAAAATGTTGTTGAAAATCAATTATTCATTGTGCGTTAATGTCTATTTTCCCCTATATGTCACCCATAATTGCAGGCACTTAAATTGTGCTTTTTTAATATTTAATTATATAGCGATTTTGTAATGATTTCCAGTTATTTTAACATTTTGCAGCTGAGCGTTTTGATAAAATCATGCAGCAGTAGTCAAGAAGCTAAAGGGTGAGTTACTGTATTTTATCTAATACATTTGTAATTCAATTACAGTGAAAACATATCTAAGGTGAAGTAGGTTACTTATCTAATTTTAAAGGAAAAAATGTTTAAGTTCTTGTTTATCGTGCACTGTTTTTAATTCTGAATCGGGAGAAGTATCAAAATAAATAATCAGTATACTAGTAATCTTAACTTATAAAAAGAACAACACAGGCAAACTCTCGATTCCCGCTTACATTTTACAACCATTTAATTCAATATTGATGACAGTTTAGCCATAAAGAACTTTGTTTGATACGAAAAACAGTTCAATGGTAATTGTATAATCATTTTAATACCGTGCTTAATAGTATTATATACCTAATTCCAGCGATTGAGCTGAGTAGGGAAGACGATATTTTCCACTGAAATCGGGCTACCACCATATTAAACATATCACCATATTAATTCTGAAATAGTCTTGGATTTGAATAAATGTTTCTGAAATCTTTTCTTATGTTTGTTGCATACAAAATTAAGTATATTTATTAGTAACGTGCATTGTTTCAGTTGTAAAGCGCTTGGAAATTGCTAATAGAATAAGCATTGTTGTTGTTTTTTGTCTATATTCATATTCCCCCCGTGAAACACAAAAAGCTTTAACATAAGTTTGTAAAATGACCATATTACCCATAAAAATGAATTTTTGTTTCACGGGGGGGGGGGGGAATATTTACCGATTTCTGTTTATTTCTAAAGTGAACATATGATTTTTACCAAAAATTTTTAGTTATCTCTCGTTGTTTTCCCAGATAAACAATGTTTTATGAACACCCATATAAATATCAATATGCATATTAAAAAATCATTCAATATCTTATTATAACCTTTGAAATTTGACTTGGAGAACATAAATATCGTTCGCAGTTCTCATCCATATCAACAGCCCACTGTATAATAAATAATACTGATTATAAAGTAAAACCAGGGTATAGATAACTACATTGTATTTCACAAACATATAAACGAGGGTGTTGTGGTTCTTCTGTTATTTTCCCTAAATGTGTAGCAGATTAAAAGAAGAATTTTTATGTGGCAGAAACTCGTATTAATTTTTTTTCAAATGCAACAATGTATAAAGCACAACGAGAAACAATATTTGGAAGCTACGTATTGACTTCCAGTTTGCCATTAAATGATGTGTAAGTTAGTCTCACGGCAAAATATTTTAGATTTTCCGTTTTTTAAGTAGGGAATCCCCATTGTTCTGAAAAAGTGCCTCCTTGAAACAGAATAATTTTAATATATACACAAAGAGGCAGGAATTTCCTTCAAAACTGTCATTTCCGATTTTTGTTTCAAGGAGGCATATTTTTGAAAAACGCAAAAATTGAATAAAAATTATTCTCCAAACGAAAAGCAAAATATGTACATTAAATAACACTAATGGTCTAGTGGATATACTGGTGGGCTTCCAATTTAAGTACTTTTACCGAGAATGGGTTCGAATCTTGGAACGGGTCATTTTTGCGTATTTTTTTCCCTTATTTTTCCCATATATCATGGTAGTGCAATGGAATTATATATTTTTTGAAAGAGAGAGGGGGAGTGAGAGAATGTCAAGAAGTTAATCGAATAATAACTATATACTAGAAATGCAGGATTAAAATTGTTTTCCTTGATATACTGTGATTTAAAACTAATGCTTTATTTTGTTTAGTCTTGGAAAATAAAGTTACTGTATTGTTTAAATAATTTATTTTTTACATACTGTAGTTATTGCAATTTTGAATAATTCTGGTCTCCTAGTTAGTAGCCAAGATTTGATTTGAAACAAATGAAATGCCTTGGATGTAGCACAAACAGTGTGATTATGGGACGCAGTTTTATTTCATGAAAAATATTTCCGCAGGATGTTTCATTATATCTTTCAAACTGCTGCTTTAGCAAATGTGCTTTTTGTTGTTCCAACCTTTTTCGTGCAAAATGACGAAAGTGTTTTGCTGTATCAAGCAGGAAATACCCGCCGTAAACATAGTCCTCTACGTAGCTGTATCTATATTTAGACATAGCGAGAGTATTTAAGGGAATAATCGTGAGTTTCTGCACCTCTTTATATTGAGAGTGTTAGTAAATAATAAATATATTTCATAATTCTCTCATCCATATCATATTCAAAGCATAATTTCTTTTCTGATATAGGCTAATAATGAATGTCTTGAACAACGTATGATAAAATTTTTGAAACATCTAAAAGGCATCCTACGTCCATTTTATTTTATTTTAGATCTTCAAAGACATATTGCGATGTATTTCAATTTTTGTATTTAAATTTAAGCAATGGGATTTTTTCATCCTTGTTTTCTTTTTTGGTCACACTACGTCTATTGCAATTTCAGCTTCATTTTTATGATTTTTCTATTGCGTCTATGTTTTATTAAGGGACATCTGGATACTCATCATTTACAAAAAAAACATCGATACGAATGCAAAATGTTTATAAAACTAACAACCATCCTACGAACGGGATAATTTTCGTTTTTCCATCGTCAATATTTCCTATTCGTTTTATGATATCCCAGTATCACATTCATATGGTGTATATGTTTCACAACTGATGCTGCACTCGTAAGCGTGTTCTAAGATACGAGTTATAGGTGTAGTAGAATAACAAAGGTACTGTGCCAGATTTTATTATAGCACGAATATGCCATATGTTTAAGGCTTTATATATTAGATCTTTAACAACAGGACCCGTTGCCTTTTTAGGTCACCTGAATAAACTCAGGGGACCTATTGCTATCCGTATTCGTCCGCTGTGATAACATTTAAAAAATTTCAGCTTCTTCTCTTCGACCGCTCAACCAATTTTAACCAATTTCGGCACAAAGCATTTAATGTGGGTGAAGGGGAACAAAAATTCTGAATTTGATGCCCCCCCCCCCACTGGGGCCTGAGAGCTGGGGCCAGAACCACTAGAATTAATGCAATTTTTAAAAAACTTCTTCTATACTCCTGGACATCAAACAATCAAACTGTTAGCATGTTTGTAATAAGCATTGAGTCCTGTACCAAGATTGTGAATTTCATGGCCCCTGGGTCAGGGGTTCTGATGTTAGAGCGTGGCGCTAATGATTGTACATAGTGAAAATGCATTATTTCTTTTAAAAATCTTCTTCTCTTCCACTGGGCATTAAATAGACTAATCCATGTACATGGTTATGTTGAATAAGGCTGTGAATTTCATTGCCCTAGGGTGATGGGTTCTGGTGTTAGGGTAGGGCTCTATTGATTATATAGTTAAAATGTATAATTCTTTAAAAATCTTCTTCTCTGCCCCTGCGTAATAAACAAACTAAGTACATATTGATTTTGATCGAGAATGCCTCATTCAAAACTGTAAATTTCATGGCCCCTGCCCCTAGAGCTTGAGGGCTGGGGCCAGAACCACTAAAATTAATGCAATCTTTAAAGGTACTTGGACACAGATTTGAAGTCAATATTTTCTCCATAATAATACAACTTATATATTTTAATAGCATTTCACACAAAAATTAATTAAAAATCTTATTTCATTTAAAAGTTATTAAAACTTCAAATTTTTTGGCGGGTTTGATTGACACATCCTTGCACTCTTATTCTTAATCCTTAGGAAAAGTGGCAATCTTGTTGTGTATTGATAAGAAATATTAAAACTTTTATCCAGAAAAATAATTTTATTCAGAGTAGAAATTAAAAAGCAAAACTCCTTCACAAGTATCGTCATTCCGAACTAAGAGTTGCGCACAGAGTTTAGCAAATCGAGCACACTCGTGTTATGTACACAGTTTTTGTAAACAGGGCACGAGTTCTGTTGTTGTTTATGTTTACAATTCACCGGGTGCGTTCAATCGTCACAGTCTGCTTACCACAACTGCACGGACTGACAATATATTGTGTGTTTGTTTTGCTTTCGAACATTATTCTGAATTTTCTGGATTACAGTATTAATATTTTTGATTTATACAAAACG
>NW_026935107.1:0-63923 GCF_032062105.1 Saccostrea cuccullata | reverse complement strand
TCTTAAAAAGCCATCATTTTTCATCTTTGTACAACTTACTACATTCCTGTACGCCTTTGTCCGCGATATTTCTTCGTTTCCGCCATATTTAAAGCTGACATGAATTCTTAACAAGTTTGGCTTTCCAGAAAGCCTGAAATGTCATCTCTTTGGTATCAATAATGTCAAAGAAATAAAACAGAAAGGAAGATATTTTAATGCAATGTATATATGGATTATTACGCCTGAAGTTCCCAAATGACTTATTCAGCAAACTCCACAGTAAAGTACGCAGTTTCTTTTTGCCGCAGTATAATATGGGAAGCATGGACGTCTGCGAGAGCACCCAAGGCTATTTTTGGTGAAATTTTATTCTAGCGATCTTTGTGGTTCTGGGTGTTTACAATTTACTTTAATTCAAATACTTTCCTTGAACTGTATTTTCTTAACACAATACGGAATTATCAACAATAATTATAATTCATTTAAAAGCAGCTAATCATTAAAGTTTGACAGGAATTAATTTAATAAATCCAATTACAGACTAAAAAATTAACATAAAATTAGCGTTGACCACTCTTCATTCATTTTTTTTGCAGAATCTAATTGTGATTTTGTTCTTTGTGCGAGAACCAGTTTTCCCTTCCTGTCAACAAATCTATATATAGAAATCACGTCATTGTCAATTCTCCTTGTGTGGCTTACCCATTTAATAAGGCATAGTATTGAGGATCAATATATATACGACACACCAAAACTAGAGATATTTATAAGCATCGTACTTCTTTTCTAAATTTTCCTTGGCTTTCAAATAGGCCTAAACCGAAAGTAGGTCACACACTCCTAAGCTAGTTCTTCTAAAAGAAAACCAGTTTGCAGGCTACTTGGATCTCGGTAAAACATCGCGGACTCCCGAAAGATTAATGGAGGCTTACACTAGGACTTCACTTCCGGCATACAATCTTAATGTGTCATCTCCCGAGGGAGATGACAAAAACGCAACATTTTCATCTATGTACGACTTGTTTCATACCAACTATAGCCGTATTCCGCTATATTTCTTTCAGATACCTTGTCTCATTGTAACGATATATACCCCAAAGCGCTCGTTACAGTTGAATGATTTTTAGCTCACCTGAGCCGAAGGCTCAAGTGAGCTTTTCTGATCACATTTTGTCCGTCGTCCGTCTGTCTAGCTGTCCGTCTGTCCGTCCGTCCGTCTGTAAACTTTTCACATTTTCGACTTCTTCTCAAGAACCACTGGGCCAATTTTGACCAAACTTGGTACAAAGCATCCTTGGGTGAAGGGGAATTTAAATTGTTAAAACGAAGGGACATATCCCCTCGCAAGGGGAGATAATCAAAAAAAGACAAAAATAGGGTTGGGTCATTAAAAAATCTTCTCAAGAACCACTGGGCCAGTAAAGCTGAAACTTATGTTGAATCATCCTGGGGTAGTGTAGATTTTAAATTGTTCAAATCATAACCCCCGTTTGTAGGGCGGGGCCACAATAGGGAATCCAAGTTTTACATAGAAATATATAGAACAAATCTTTAAAAATCTTCTTCTCAAGAACCACTGAGCTAGAGAAGATGAAACTTATTTGGAAGCATCCTGGGGTAGTGTAGATTCTAAATTGTTCAAATCATGACCCCCGGGGGTGGGCGGGGCCACAATGGGGAATCAGTGTTTTACATAGAAATATATAGAAAAAATCTGAAAATCAAAGCTGAAACTTATGTGGAAGCATCCTGTGGTAGTGTAGATTCTAAATTGTTCAAATCATGACTCCCGGGGGTAGGCGGGGCCACAATAGGGAATCCAAGTTTTAGATTGAAATATATAGGGAAAAATTTTAAAATCTCCTACTAAAGAACCACTGGGTCAGAAAAGTTGAAACTTATGTGGAAGCATCCTAGGGTAGTGTAGATTCTAAATTGTTCAAATCATGACCCCCGGGGGTAGGGCGGGGCCACAATGGGGAATCAGTGTTTTTCATAGAAATATATAGGAAAAATCTTTGAAAATCTTCTTCGCAAGAACCACTGGGTCAGAAAAGCTGAAACTTATGTGGAATCATTCTAGGGTAGTGTAAATTCTAAATTGTTCAAATCATGACCCCCGGGGGTAGGGCGGGGCCACAATGGGGAATCAAAGTTTTACATAGAAATATATAGGAAAAATCTTTGAAAATCTTCTTCTCAAGAGCCACTGAGCCAGAGAAGATGAAATTTATTTGGAAGCATCCTGGGGGTAGTGTAGATTCTAAATTGTTCAAATCATGACCCCCGGGGGTGGGCGGGGCCACAATGGGGAATCGATGTTTTACATAGAAATATATAGAAAAAATCTGAAAATCAAAGCTGAAACTTATTTGGAAGCATACTGGGGTAGTGTAGATTTCAAATTGTTTGAATTATGATAAGTGGGGTAGGGTGGGGTCACAATATGGCCAAAGCTTCTCAGGTGAGCGATGTGGCCCATGGGCCTCTTGTTTGGTTTGGGTATAGACTTGTGCACATCTCCGGTGGTAAAGCATATGAGAACACAAGACATTTCAAAACCACAATAAACAACATAATAATCATATTTCTGAATAATTATTGATTTGAATCAAAAGAAAAAAATGCAAGTTTGGTGAGAAATTTAGATGCACGTCACGCGTATGTATTTTTACAGTGCGCCAATTTATGCAGAATAAACTTGAAATAAAAAGCAGTAAAATCTGCAAACATATTTTGAAATTATATCATCTGAATGGAACAAAACAACCAACGTCTTTGATTTGCACCCCTATGCAATTGGTGCATATCGAGAAAACGCCTCGAACGCTGTAAACGTACCCATACCTGGTAATAAGATACTGCATCGGTTCGAAGATGTGCACAAGTCAAGTGATATACACCCTGAATTCCATTTATTGAAATATGCATCACAAAAAAAATAAACTCCGTAAAAGCTCAAAAATAAACACACTGTCATTACTCCCTACAGACTAGCAGGCCGATACACTTAGTCCGTGCTGATCAGATTTTGGTCAGGGAAAATATCACAAGTGGAAAGAGAAGTTATTTGGTATTTGCGCGGCTGAAAGGGGGGTGGTATTATAAATGATGTTCATATGCTATAATTGTGAAATGTCTATCTACATGTAGTTCTAATATACATTCTATACAAAGTCATGTACAAAATGTATGTAGTCTGTAGTTGGTTTGCGTCGCAAAATTCATTTGTCAATTATAACTGATTATTTTAGAACTAATCTCAAATCTAAACCAAGTAATTTGATGTACGGTAAATATTCACTTCAAATCTTAAAAGCAATTAACCAGAATACAATTTTTTCTATACGTTCTTTAATACACAAACACACGAAGAAATGCCATCCCCTGTTCAGATTGACATCTAGGCATTTGATTTTTAGACGGGGGGGGGGGGGAGCGTGCAAAAATAATTGACATGGCCGTTATCTAAATATTTTTGGAAGACAGACATCTCTGCCGAATTCAATTTTGAATTTTTTTTTAAATGTGTCACTCCTACCGCAAAGTATGTGCATTTTGAGGAATGTATAAATGTTTTATAATTATGTTGTTATAGAGAGTCTATCGAGATTTCAGTATCCCTGCCTGATAGTCTCGCTATTTTTTTTAATATAAAAATAATTTCTGTAGGAGTATTTAGGAGATAATTTTTTAAAGCTAGGGTAGGGATTCTTAACACTGGTTGAATACGAATAATTTTTATTTACTCTTTTGTATATTGAACTAACTCTCTCTCTCTCCCTCTCTCTCACACTCTGTAACCATGCATCCCTTAGGGCAATAATAGGTATAAGATCCTACGCACTTTCTGCTGTACCATTTATTCAGCCTTAGGACAGATCAAGGATTTTTTTTCAGGCGGGATGTCGAAACTTCATAAATTAAATAATAATTTAAATTTGGACAAGAAGTTAACCCAAACGGCCAAATTGAAAGAGAAACTAGAGGTATTGTGAGCAATGAGCTCACTAAATGATACCCCCGCCTCCCATATGGTTATAATGGCAAAGTCCATATTTTGCTGTTGTCGCTAAACCCAAAATACGTGTCGGATCAAAAAGTAAAATAGGAGGTGCACAATGGTAATATGTTATAAACCTAAGATTCTGTTAAAGTTTTAGTAAATTTCACTAAGTGGTTTAAGAGGATTTGCGGATAAGAGATTTGTATCCCAAAGCGTAACAGACCGACAGACGGACATAACTATTACTATATACCCTCCCACTTTTCAAGCGGGGGATATAATAAACGTGAAATATACATCACAGGAATGGGTACATTGGGAACTTTCTCAAATACCTTCTCAAACGCATTGGCGTCGGAAGCAATTTGAAAGTGGGGGTGGGGGGGGGGCTAAGTGCAAAGAATTTTTTTTATACATTCGAAAAATCTGAGAAGCTTAAAAAAAGGGGAAATGTCCTTTTCCAAAACACGAATATCATATCTCGTGTGGGGGAAAGGGGGGAAGGTAGGTTCGAACTTCAATAACAAAATTTTTCTCCTTACACCAACATTTTCCTCTTTTTTAACCTATACTGCGACTTGTCTGTGGAAAGTGGGGGGGGGGGCTAAACTTACGCAGCAATGTTCAATGTCTATACTAAGTATATATTTGTAAAAAAAAACCATCCCCCGGTTCCGACACCTATGCTCAAACGTACGAGTCGAACCTGAACCTGGACAACAGACAAGAGAATTTTTTAAAAGCTAATTTTAGGTAGAATGTGAAATTCTCTCGGGGGGTGTGGGTGCTCTCTCTTTCTATCTGCTTTTTCTAGTAAACATTAATTATTTATGTCTAGAAATTTAATTCACATTAAATTCTGGTCAGCGCAACTTCTTATAAACCACTGAACAGAGTTTTGTCAAACTTTCGAGATATTTATAGGAGTCAATGTGTGTTTAGATTTGCACATCACCAGAAAATTACGAATTATATATTTTTTCGGGAATTTCCACACTTTTACATTTAGATTTTGGCCATATCTTGAATATAAAAATGAGCAGTTTGTCAGCGCAATTCCTCATAAACTGCTGCACACAATTTCGTTAAACTTTGCAGATATTTAGGACACAATGTGCATAGATGTGCATATAACAAGAAAATTACGATTCCTTTTTTGTTTTCTGGAATTTCAGCACTTCGACTTTTGGGGGAGCGTGGGGTATGTTTTCATTCATTGTGCATAAAATTATAAATAACTTTAAATCAAATTATATTAGGTCTAATAAAGCCATACACTGTGCAGTATTTATTTGATAATAATTAATCATAAAGAAATCAATCTATTTCAGACGTTTTCTTAAATTATTTTTGTGAGAGTGTTAATATGCATGTTTTATTACACCACTCACAGGAAAATATCTTCAAAAGGTGAATGATTCGTAATAATGCATGCTTTATTATAAATTTAATGAAGTTAAACCATGTCCGTCCGAGCATCTTTTACTGTTGAGTTAGCAATGGATTACTGAGATGCATTTTTCATTAAAAGTAAAATAGGACAATTCTTTCGACATGTGCATATCCCTGTAACGATAGCAGTATATTCATGTAAATGTTTTATCACTGCGTTTGACGCGTTTTCTTGACCTGCATGGATTTTTGCTGTACATGAATGTATTCCGTGTAAGTGTATTTTCTATATTGCAGCAAATGCATTCAAAAATAATTTAATTCTCGGTATAGTTCTATTGTTTGGTTGAATTCTTACTTTTCAAACATGTATTTTGTCAGTTTATTCAGTTTACGGACATGTAAAAACTATGCTATCGGAGATGTGTACATGTCGAGAGCCAGGCTAGAAAATCACTCAAGTGAAACAATTCCACAAGGCTATATATAGCAGGTGGCCAAAAATCTTCGATTATATGGCGGAATTGAAGAAATATGGCGGACAAGGGCGTACAGGAATGTAGTAAGTCGTACAAAGATGAAAACTGATGCCTTTTTAAGAGTTCATGTCAGCTTTAATTGAAAATTTTTGGTCACCTGTACCTGCTATATATAGCCTTGTACGATTGCTTCACTTGAGTGATTTTCTAGCCTGACTGTCGACATGTACACATCTCCGATAACAAAGTTTTTAGAAGTCCACAAACTGACCAAATACATGTTTGAAAAGTAAAAATTCAACAGAAAATAGAACTATACTGAGAATTAAATTATTTTTGAATGCATTTGCTGCAATATAGAAAATAAACTAACACGGAATACATACATGTACATCAAACACCCATGCAGGTCGAGAAAACGCGCCAAACGCAGTGATAAAAACATTTACCTGACTACTGCTATCGTTACAGGGATGTGCACATGTCGAAAGAATTGTCCTATTTTACTTTTATTGAAAAATGCATCTCAGAAGTCATGTAATCCATTGCTAACACGTGGCCCATGCCGATCATTTTATTTGGTCAGGGAAAATATCAAAGGTTGAAAGCTCAGTGGGGTTGATTGAAAAAAAAATGCAAGTAATTTTTTCAAAAATAAACATTACTCTTGTCTGTACATGTTGTAAATAAAATTACGATTAAGTACATGGTTTAACTTCATCAAATTCATAAAAAGAAAGCAGGCATTATTACGAATCATTCACCTTTTGAAGAAATTTTCCCGTGATATGGGGGGGGGGGGGTTGTTGTAATAAAACATGCATAACACTCTCATAAAAATTATAAAAGAAAAACGTCTGAAAAAGATTGGATTTCTTTATGATAAATTATTATCAAATAAATACTGTGTATTGGCTTTATTAGGCCTAATATAATTTGATTTAAAGTTATTTATAATTTTATGCACTATGAAAGAAAAAGTGAGCACTTTCACATACCCCACGCACACCCAAAAGTCGAAGTGCTGAAATTCCCAGAAAAAAAAATAAAGGAATCGTAATTTCCTTGTAATATGCACATCTATGCATATTGTGTCCTAAATATCTGCAAAGTTTGACGAAATTGGAGCATTGGTTTATGAGGAGTTGCGCTGACAAACTGCTCACCTCTATATTCAAGATATGGCCAAAATCTAACTGTAAAAGTGCGGAAATTCCCAAAAATAAAGAATTCGGAATTTCCTGGTGATGTGCAAATATACATACACATCGTCTCCTATAAATATCTGCAAAGTTCGACAAAACTCTGTACAGTGGTTTATGAGAAGTTTGCGCCAACCAAAAAAAAAAAAAAGACTGACTGACGGTTCAAAAAGATTATACCTCACGCGTGGGGTATAATAAACGAGTTTTCTTTGGTACAATGATAATGAAAAGAGAATTTAATGTGAATTAAATTTCTAGACATAAATAATTAATGATTATTAGAAAAAGCATATAAGAAGAGAGAGTAATCTCCTCGTGAGAATTCCACATTCTACCTAAAACTAGCTTTTTAAAAATTCTCTTCTGTTGTTCAAGTTCGACGCATATACGTTTGAGAAGGTATTCGAGAAAGTTTCCAATGTTCCCATTCCTGTGATTTATATTTCACGTTTATTATATCCCCCGCCTGATAAGTGGGAGGTAATCGCTATATCCGTTCGTCTGTCTGTTACGCTTTGGGGTAACCATCTTACACCACTTAGAGAAATTTAATGAAACTTTCAAAGAATCCTAAGTTTATTACATATTACCATTATGCACCTGCTATTTTTCTTTTTGATCTGACACATATGGGTTTAGCGAAATGTGGACTTTGCCATTATAACCATATGGGAGGCAGGGGGTATCATTTAGTGAGTTCATTGCTCATAATACATGTACGTCTAGTTTCTCTTTCAATTTTGGCGATTGGGTTAATTTCCTGTCCAAAGTAAAATTATTATTCAATTTATGAAGTTTCGACATCCCGTCTGAAAAAAAACTCCTTGATCCGTCCTAAGGCATACAGGGTTCTCCATCATTTGAAATGTTACTGTGTTGCGGACTTAACGCGAAGAACTAAAATTTCGCGGTATTTTCGCGATCAAATTCTCAACTGAATCACTATTTGTGAAAATTGCAAAAGAATATATGCACACACTTATTAAAAAATCACTAATTAGTTATACAAATGATATGGTCGTACATATTGGTAAAAGTAAAAAACACGTTCTGAACGGCAGAGGAAATTCTGACCGATACAGTCGTACAACTTAACTGTTAACATTTTTGAAAGTAAAATTGCCGTGATTATTTATCAGTTTTCTTGATCGAGTTATTGCATTACATAAAAAAAGAAACTTCAGAACAGTAAAATATTTTAAGACTGTACGTTGAACATGTTCAAAATTTTAAGTAATTCATTTACATCAATTAAATGACTGATGAAATCAATACAATGTTATGTCTGACTTATAGTGCTAAAATTATTCTAGAGCCGTGGCTTAATAGAAAAGACATATTTAAATGTTGTTTTTTTTTTACATAATACAGTGTATTTTATTGCAACTACCAATTAACCCTTATATGGAAGTGCAAAAACAAATTATTTGTGCTTGTTCCGTCATGCGTAAAGTCCGGCGAGGGTCTAGGAGAGAATTGATTTTGCAAGGCTGGTTTAAGTGCTCTAACTTTTATAATTGAAAGACGATATAATTGTTTGATTTAGTTTCAGTTAGAGAGAATTTGTGTGTTTAGATTTTCTAATTATCACAGATCTTATACTGTGTCGGCAAAATTTTACTGTGTTGCATGCATAAAATTTGAATCGTTACTGTGTCGGAGAAAATTTTACTGTGTCGGGAGCAACACAGTAAAACAGCTCATGGAGAACCCTGGCATAATAAATGGTACAGCTCAAAGTGCGTAGGATTTTATACCTATCATTGCCCCAACGGGTGGTTACAGAGAGAGAGAGAGAGAGAGAGAGAGAGAGAGAGAGAGAGAGAGAGAGAGAGAGAGAGAGAGAGAGAGAGAGAGAGAGAGAGAATATACAAAAGAATAAGTAATAATTATCCGTATTCAACCAGTGTCAAGTATCCCTACCCTAGCTTTTAAAATCATCTCCCAAATTCACCTACAGAAATTATTTATATATATATATATATATATATATATATATATATATATAAAGCACAAATTACAACAACTCTTAAACTAATATAACTGCCCTAAGTGAAGGAATATTATTATAGAAAGCACAGAGAAATTCACTTTTACAAGGATACTCACTTCCGCCCCAGCCCGGGGTTGAACTCTCGACCTACGGAATCTGTCTCCTAGCAGTACAGAACAGCGCGTTAGACCGCTCGGCTATCTAGGCAAGTTAAAAAACTTGCTTTCGATGCCGATGGAATTCTCACAACGCTGCCCTACACTACACGGTCATTGAGAATGGAAGTGAGATACAGTTATTTGGACATTAGTTTTTAGAGGATCGTTACCAATACATGTTGTGATGAAATTAATTTTTATTTATAAAGCACAAATTACAACAACTCTTAAACTAATATAACTGCCCTAAGTGAAGGAATATTATTATAGAAAGCACAGAAAAATTCACTTTTACAAGGATACTCACTTCCGCCCCAGCCCGGGGTTGAACTCTCGACCTACGGAATCTGTCTCCTAGCAGTACAGAACAGCGCGTTAGACCGCTCGGCTATCTAGGCAAGTTAAAAAACTTGCTTTCGATGCCGATGGAATTCTCACAACGCTGCCCTACACTACACGGTCATTGAGAATGGAAGTGAGATACAGTTATTTGGACATTAGTTTTTAGAGGATCGTTACCAATACATGTTGTGATGAAATTAATTTTTATTTATAAAGCACAAATTACAACAACTCTTAAACTAATATAACTGCCCTAAGTGAAGGAATATTATTATAGAAAGCACAGAAAAATTCACTTTTACAAGGATACTCACTTCCGCCCCAGCCCGGGGTTGAACTCTCGACCTACGGAATCTGTCTCCTAGCAGTACAGAACAGCGCGTTAGACCGCTCGGCTATCTAGGCAAGTTAAAAAACTTGCTTTCGATGCCGATGGAATTCTCACAACGCTGCCCTACACTACACGGTCATTGAGAATGGAAGTGAGATACAGTTATTTGGACATTAGTTTTTAGAGGATCGTTACCAATACATGTTGTGATGAAATTAATTTTTATTTATAAAGCACAAATTACAACAACTCTTAAACTAATATAACTGCCCTAAGTGAAGGAATATTATTATAGAAAGCACAGAGAAATTCACTTTTACAAGTGCTGCTAGGAGACAGATTCCGTAGGTCGAGAGTTCAACCCCGGGCTGGGGCGGAAGTGAGTCTTTTGTTAAAAGTGTGGGTTTTCTGTACATAACCCACACTTTTCTATAACTCCGCCCATCGAGTCGGGACAAAAGAACTATTTATAAAACGACCATGCACGGTTTTTAAATGAAACAATCATACGGGCTTGTTAAAAGGAGCCTCTAAAAATTTTCAATTGTATACATCATTTTGTAATAAATAACAGTTAAAAACGGCCATTAATACTTTAATTATAGTTCAAAGTTAAGAAAAAAAAACTTCAGAAATCGCTTGATTTTTTAAACATTTTTTTAAATAGTGTAATGACCAGGGTGACGTTAGCTTAGTAGATTCCAATATATCGTTCTCGTGAGACAGGATTTTTTGATATTTTCACTCGTGCTTCGCACTCGTGAAAATATCAAAAATCCTGTCCCTCTCGGGAAATAAATTCCATATTCAACTACAAAACATTGAATATCCTCTATATATACTTGACGTAAAAACAAGTGTACACTACTGTACTTAAATAACCTTTTCGATTGCGGATGTAGCCGATCAAAGATCTAATTTTCATTAAATTGAAATATACATAATCCATAAAAAAAAAACATTTCAATCAACGTACCACTGTGCACGGCAAAGTTTGTATCAGGTTTACAAAAATTTAATTTAAACCAAGTTTACTAGTATGTAATTTTGACGATTGAAATTTACGAGAAAAAAATCATATCAAATTAGCATTATATCATTGAAACAAAACTCGTTATTTTTTCAATTACATAAATCAAACTTTTTAAACGGCCTAGATATGTTTAATTTTTATGTCGCTTGCGTGGCCCAGTGGTAAACCCTGCCCTAGAGTCACGAAGTAAGGAGTTGAATCCCACTGTGGGACGTAGAGACCTATAAAGTATAAACAGAGGTGTTGACAGTAAGAAGATCCCTCACTGCTCAATGACCCTACTTGGCGAGTATAGGGCAAAATTTGAAGCAAAATTTGAAAAGTATTGTATACAAATCACTTACCCTATATTCGATGGACATGGTCAGAAGGACAGGAAGGAGCGTAAAGTCATATAAAATCCAAATGCATCTTTGAAACCAAACACTTAATGTTTCAATCGCGAACTAGTCCGACCGATTCCTAAGCTGACTTACATATGAATGATTTTTGAAAACTATGGTACAAGTCATTTACCCCATATCACACTGTTGATTATGTGTAGATACCCGATGGGCGTGGTCATAATGACAACTCGGGAGCTACGCTCCCTCGTGTCATTATGACCACGCCCAGCGGGTATCTACACATAACCAACAGTATGATATGGGGTAACTACTACAAAGTGAATTTCTCTGTGCTTTCTATATATATATATATATATATATATATATATATATATATATATATATATATATATATATATATATATATATATATATATATATATAATACCTAGACTATCAGGCAGGGTTACTGAAATCTCGAAATACTTCCTGTAACAACATAATTATAAAACAGTAACATTCCTCATAATGCACAGACTTTGTGGTCGGAGTGACACATTTTAAAAAAATCTCAAAACTGAATTCGGCAGAAATGTGTGTCTTCCGAGAATATTTAAATAACTGTTTTGTCAATTATTTTTGTATGCCCCCCCCCGTCCAAAAAATCAAATGCTTAAATGTCAATCTGAACAGGGGATGGCCTTTCTCCGTGTGTGTATGTGTTAAATAATGTATAGATGTACACATAAAAATTTGTATTCTGGTTCATTGCTTTTAAGATTTGAAGTAAATTATAGCCGTACATAAAATTACTTTCTTTAGATTTGAGATTAGTACTAAAATAATCAGTTATAATTATATAATTAAAATGAATTTTGCGACGAAAAGCAGCTGCAGACTATATACATGACTTGGTATAGAATGTGTATTAGAACTACATGTAGATAAACAATTCACAATTATAGCTTATGAACATCAGTTATAATATCCCCCCCCCCTTTCAGCCGCGCAAATACAAAGTAACTTCTCTTTTCACTTGTGATATTTTCCCTGACCAAAATCTGATCAGCACGGACTAAGTGTATCGTCTTGCTAGTGTGTACGGAGTAATGACAGTGTGTTTACTATTGAGCTTTTATGGAGTTTATTTCTTTTTTGTGATTTTAATAAATGGAATTCAGGGTGTATTTCACTTGACTTGTGCACATCTTCGAACCGATGCAGTAACCTTATTACCAGGTATGGGTACGTTTACAGCGTTCGAGGCGTTTTCTCGATATGCATCAGTTGCATGGGACCTGCAAATCAAAGACGTTGGTTGTTTTGTTCCATTCAAATGATAATAATTTCAAAATGTGTTCGCAAATTTTACTGCTTTTTATTTGAAGTTTATTCTGTATAAATTTTCGCACTGTAAAAATACGTATTCATGCATCTAAATTTCTCTTCCAAACTTTTTTTTCTTTTGATTCAAATCAATAATCATTCAAAAATATGATTATTATGTTGTTTATTTTGTTTTTGAAATGTCTTGATCACCTTATGTGTTCTCATATGCTTTACCATCGGAGATGTGAACAAGTCGATACCCAATCCAAAAAATCATTCAAGTGTAACGAGCGCATATGAATATACATCGTTACAATGAGACAAGGTATCTGAAAGAAATATGGCGGAATACGGCTCTAGTTGGTATGAAACAAGTCGTGCATAGATGAAAATGTTGCGTTTTTAAGAATTCATGTGAGCTTTAAGTTAAAAAAAATGTCTTAGATGCTGAATTTTTTAGAGGTTAAGCAGCCCGAAATGAAAATGCTTTCCGGTTTTGTATCATCAAACTGCTGTCATATGCAAATTAAGAGTTTCCTTTAACAAGTTTTTAAGATTTTATAGATGTTAGAAATTTTGACTTAAGTTTAAGTCTGTTACATGATCCTGGGGCCAGAGATATACTCCCTGGGACCACTCCCTCATGAATATTTATTAGTAATTTTAACCAATCAAAGTGTTCAGTGGGCGGAGCGTTCAAGGAATCGCGAGTCTGTGACGTCATGTTATTAGCAATGTAACTATGACGTCAAAACATTTCGACATGCGATGTCAAATCATACTTGAATTCTAGCAAAATAAAGACAACGATAATTCTTCGAAATGTAAGTGAAAATACTTTTTAAAAATAACTGAACTGTTCTGTTTTAGAACACGATGGATTACTTATCATACAAGCTGTAATTTCACAGCATGCATTTGTAATCATGCATACGTTTATAGTGTTTTTTAATGTCGAAATATCTCATAAAATTAAATCGCCTATGATTGTTTCTGTATAATAAAACAGTTATGGAATGGGAACTCGGGAAATAGCAAATTTATGGTGCTTCGCCGCCTCAGGAAATAGTTTCCTTCCTCGGGGAACCATAAATTTGCTATTTCCTTCGTACCCATTCCGTTATACATATATCATATGACTTCCAGGGTTACATACCAGAATATTTGCCCCTCGGTGACAGGAAAGCCCTGGAGTGTTATGTCACCCGATGCCGGAGGCAGAGGGTGACATAACACTCCAGGGCTTTCCTGTCACCGAGGGGCAAATATTCTGGTAAAGTCGCCCGAGAAGCCACGTGGTATATGTTATATATGACATTTTTAAAATTAAAAGAAAATTTAAAATCATTCAAAATCGACAAAATTTACACAAATAATCCAAAAATGCCTCCTTGTCGTTAAGAAATACACTGTGCTGTTTACTTTTGCTAAGCAACCGACGTCATAGAATCTCGAACCCGAACTAAAATGCGTAACGTAAAAACACGTGAAGGTGATCGAAAGGCTGACATAACTGTTTCCGTCGGGGGTGACATAACTGTTTCCGACGCGACATAACTGTTTCCGGTGTGACTCAGCATTTTTCAGGGTTTATAGCGAAGCTTATTACATTTGTGATATAATAAGAAAACTTATTCAAAAATGTTATATTATACATATATCACATGGCTTCCAGGATGACATACCAGAATATTTGCCCCTCGGTGACAGGAAAGCCCTGGAGTGTTATGTCACCCGATGCCGGAGGCAGAGGGTGTCATAACACTCCAGGGCTTTCCTGTCACCGAGGGGCAAATATTCTGGTATAGTCGCCCGAGAAGCCATGTGGTATATGTTATATATGACATTTTTAAAATTAAAAGAAAATTTAAAATCATTCAAAATCGACAAAATTTACATAAATAATCCAAAAATGCCTTCTTGACGTTAAGAAATACACTGTGCTGTTTACTTTTGCTTAGCAACCGACTTCATAGAATCTCGAACCCGAACTAAAATGCGTAACGTAAAAACACGTGAAGGTGATCGAAAGGCTGACATAACTGTTTCCGTCGGGGGTGACATAACTGTTTCCGACGTGACATAACTGTTTCCGGTGTGACTCAGCATTTTTCAGGGTTTATAGCGAAACTTATTACATTTGTGATATAATAAGAAAACTTATTCAAAAATGTTATACAACTGTATATTACAGCAGGTCTAGAGGGTAACATATACCTTGACAACATGGATAAAAGAATTGAAAAATTAATATTTAGATCTCGGTAAGTTATTGCATTTAGATCCAGCTTGTTTTGAAGATGGAGAAATTAAAAATCCCTCCCACGATAAAAATCCCTCCCTGCTCAAAGGCCGTAAGTGCCGAGCATAGGCCTAAATTTGCAGCCCTTCACCGGCAATGGTGACGTCTCCATATCAGTGGTATATTCTGGAGAGGGACGTTAAACAGTATACAATCAAGCAGGCAAACTGTTGGCATGAATGTAATGAGCATTGAGTCCTCTACTTAAATTGTGAAATTCATGGCCCCAGGGTCCGGGGTTCTAGTGCTAGGGCGGTGCTATATAGATTATATAGTGAAAATGCATGATTTCTTTGAAAATCTTCTTCTCTGCTCCTGGGTATTAAATTAACTAACCAAGCACATAGTTATGATGAGTATGAGTGCCTCTTCCAAAATTATGAATTTTATGACCCCAGGGTCAGGGGTTCTGGTGTTAGGGCGGGGCTCTATTGGTTATGTAGTGAAAATGCTTTTATTCTTTGAAAATCTTCTCTACTTCTTAGTATTAAAAAAAACTAAAGAAGTACATAGTTATGATAAGCAAGAGTGCCTCTTCCAAAATTGTGAATTTTATGACCCCAGGGTCAGGGATTCTGGTGTTAGGGCGGGGCTCTATTGGTTATATAGTGAAAATGCATTTATTCTTTGAAAATCTTCTTCTCTGCTTCTGGGTATTAAATAAACTAACTAAGCACATAGTTATGATGAGCAAGAGTGCCTCTTCCAAAATTGTGAATTTTGTGGCCCCAGGGTCAGGGGTTCTGATGTTAAGGTGGGACACTTTTGATTATATACTAGTATTGAAAATGCATTAATTCTTTGAAAATCTTCTTGTCTGCTTCTGGGTATTAAATAAACTATGTAAGCAAATAGTTATGTTGATCAAAAGTGCCTCTGTCAAAATTGTGAATTTAAAGCCCCAGGGTAAGGGCTTCTGGTGTTAGGGCGGGGCTCTATTGATCATATAGTGAAAATGCATTAATTCTTTGAAAATCTTCTTCTCTGCTTCTGGGTATTAAATAAACTTAGTACATAGTTATGATAAGCAAGAGTGCCTTTTCCAAAATTGTGAATTTTATGGCCCCAGGTTCAGGGGTTCTGGTGTTAGGACGGGGCTTTATTGATTATATAGTGAAAATACATTAATTCTTTGAAAATCTTTCTTTTGTTCCTGGGTTTTATGCCAATGATCCGAATATATATATTTATGCTGAAGAAATGTGCACCTAGCAAAATGGTTATTTTTTATGCCCCCCCCCCTTTCTTGGGTCGGGGGTGAGGGGGGGGGGTACAAAATCTGAAAATAAATTAATGCTTTGAAATCTGCTCTTTGGTGCTAATCAACCATTTTCTGATAAAACTTGCAAAATTTTGAAATATGTGGCCCAGGATCAGTGGTTCCTTTGGGATGAAGTGCACAACTGGATATAAAGTGGAAGTGCATTTTCTCTTAATATTACTCTGATCTACCTCTGGGTATTAAGTAAATAGAGTAAGCATGCTAAGTCTATAATTATGATAAGCAATGGTACCTCTTTCAAAATTGTGAATTGCGAATTTCATGGTCTCTGGTTTAAAACATGAACCAAATTTAATTGTTTGAAAGTTGTTGCACAATACTCAGGTGACCTATAAGGCCCGTGGGCCCCTTGTATATGAAAGTCAATACTTGCACAAGTTTTGTCTGAGAGTAATGTTTTCGAACATCTAAGTAGTTAGATACCTTAAAATCAAAACAAATAAACTCATCTAAATCAAGAGAGAGAGAGAGAGAGAGAGAGAGAGAGAGAGAGAGAGAGAGAGAGTACTCAAAAAATACCTGTAAGAGTCAGTGCTTGTAATTCAAGAGAGAGTGTTTGTGTGTTACCATGATTGGTCTACTTCTTTGCATCTCTTCTTGTTTTTGTAGATGATGATTACAGTGTTTCCAACAGTAAGTGATAATACTGTTACTAATGCGGCAAAGTACTAAATAATGCTCTACAACGATTGTCGAATGATAAACCAACAATTAACAAAAATTCGCAGAAAAACAAAGGTTTTGGGAGACATGGTGTCTTTGAAAACGGAAGAATATACAAAAATATTCTGGAATTAGATAAGATAAAGCTTAAAATCATACTAGTATGTCAATGGAAAAATTGAACAAAGAAAATCATTCCAGTTTCATAGCAAGACTAGAGAATAGCATTCTTAGGTTAGAGAACGAGCTGTTAAGAATGAAACAAAGCTTCCATTATATGAAAATTGAAAATGACAAAAACTCAACGAAAATACTTAGAACTAGACAAATCACTGAAAGTTACTCTATACAGAAACTAAATCACGACCAACGTCTGACAGAACAACAGCAAACAATTATGAAACTGTCAGAGAAGTTACAAAACCAATCAAACCTAATAGATAAATTAAAGAATCGGTCCGAGGGTCTTGATGACCAACACAGAATTTTGTATGCGATGGTCATGAACCAAATTGTTTTGATATCACAAATTATGGCAAAAGTACAATCTCTCACTGAACAAACTCTACAACAACATGAAACAGCAGAAAAAATGAAGCAAAAGTTAGAAATTGGTTAAGAAGACGTCAGAGAATTTAAAAAAAGTCAGGCAAGTCAGTAGGGCTGGGTATTGGCCAGAGATTTCGTATTGCGATGTATTGCAATATTCTAACTGTATTGCGATATGTATTGCAATATTTTCTATAAAAATTACAATGGCATTTTCTTATTATATTAACTTTAATTTTCATCCAGAATGTACATAACTATGAAAAGTTGCCAAGAGGAGAAAGATCTCGTTGATTTTATTAAAGTTATGCCTGAAATACTTCCATAAAACAGCTTTTATCTTACTGTTTGGCCTAATAACAAACCTTCCTTGATTTAATTTTCATATTTGATGATAAAAGTCCTTAGTCTAAGCATTTTCCCGATATATCGATATTACAAAAACGTATTGCAATACGATATATTTTGTCAGTATATTGCAGTATACCTAAATATTGATATTTTTGCCCAGCCCTTCAAATCAGGGACTGGTAGATTCACCAGCCACAAACTCAAAAGAATCATATCTTGATGATCTCTCAAACCAACTGCTACAGCAACTAGACGATCTAGTGTCAGATAAAAAACTAGAAAGCGGTGAAATAATTGAACAATCGTCTTTTGTTGGACAACTAAAAGACCAAGACGATGAAATCGATGAACAGTTAAAGGAGTATTTACATTACACCTCAATCACATCATCTGTCAAACTTCAGGAATGGTGTGACTCTAGTGCACATTGTTTCAAGGGCTTTATTATTATATCCGAGTGTGCACCGTACTCACCTTTTATTTTTGCTAATTGTGAATCAGAAAGCCTGATGTCATACTCTGAATCTGACAATGAACCGGAAAGTTTAGAAATCATTACAAAAATTGAACGAAAGGAATCAAACAAAACAAAAGATTCTGAAACATCACAAAATGTACAGCCGCCTGATCCTGATGATGGGACGAGTGTTCAAAAGGAAGACAAAAATATCCTCCATGTTGACCAATACAATAAAACCATAGAAGAGGAGGTTTTAAAGGCTATGGAAAAGACAATAGAAGAACTTGATATAAAGCAAACTTTAACAGCAAAAAATGTGCAAAACGAAGAAAACGGTATGACAAAAGAACAAAAAAATATGAATGCATGGAAATCTGACTCTGGTAAAGAAAGCGATGACAATATCAATAAAATGAAAAGCGAGGTACACCCAAATTCTGTCGCAAAGCATCTGATAGAAGATACAAAGGGTAGAAACGAAAGTGATAACAGCGGTTCACATAAGAACGAAAAATATGTAGATGATTCTGGTAATGAAGCCAAGTTACAAGAATTACAGAAGACGAAGAATAAAGAAAGCAGTAATGAAAGTACGAATCTAGAAAATAGAGAGCATAAAACTGATATAGCAAAAGGAAAAAAACACATCAATAAAGTATCTTGCAGATGGACAAAGTGACTCGAAAGGTCTGTATCAAATTATGATACTAGTTTAATCAGATTATGCATGTTCATCAACGTAACTTGTATTTATCTTCTGTATTTTTTCAACTTTTTTTTTACAGATTGTTGCGATTACTTTCTCAAAGGAAACATGAGAAATGGGGTCTATAAGATTCGACCATATGGTACCAACAGACTAATTCAAGTATATTGCGACATGAAGAAGGGTGGTTGGACGTTGATTCAGAAGCGACAGGATGGCACCACCAATTTCTATAGGGACTGGGAGGATTACAGAGAGGGATTCGGAGGTACGCCGTACAATCCATTGTCATTATAAAATCTCACTACACAGTAAACAGTAACCGGTCGAAAAGGAGGGCTTACTCAAAAGTAGCTGATACCACCTTTGGTTTCCCATGTCGTTGCTTTTTCACGATTGGTTTTATAAATGTCTTTGCCTGTTCACAGTTTGTTTGATGAATGTCTTTGCCTGTTCACAAATTGTTTGATGAATGACTTTGTCTGTTTACGATTCGTAATGTCAATGTCTTTGTCTGTTCACGGTTTGTTTTGTCCATGTCTTTGTTTTTTTCAAGTTTTGTTTTGTCCACGTCTTTGTCTGTTCGTGATTTGTTTTATTCATGTCTTTGCCTGTTCACGATTTCTTTTATCCATCTCTTTGTTCACTATTGGTCTAGTCCATGTCTTTGTCTAATCACAATTTGTTTTATTCATGTCTTTTCCTGTTCACGATTTGTTTTGTCCATGTCTTTGCCTTTTCACGATTTGTTTTATTCATGTCTTTTTCTGTTCACAATTCGTTTTATTCATGTCTTTTCCTGTTCACGATTTGTTTTGTCCATGTCTTTGCCTGTTCACGATTTGTTTTATTCATGTCTTTGTCTGTTCACAATTTGTTTTATTCATGTCTTTTCTTGTTCACGATTTGTTTTGTCCATGTCTTTGCCTGTTCACAATTTGTTTTATTCATGTCTTTGTCTGTTCACAATTCGTTTTATTCATGTCTTTTCCTGTTCACGATTTGTTTTGTCCATGTCTTTGCCTGTTCACGATTTGTTTTATTCATGTCTTTGTTCACAATTCGTTTTATTCATGTCTTTTCCTGTTCACGATTTGTTTTGTCCATGTCTTTGCCTGTTCACAATTCGTTTTATTCATGTCTTTTCCTGTTTACGATTTGTTTTATTCATGTCTGTGTCTGTTCACGATTTGTTTTGTCCATGTCTTTGTCTGTTCACGATTCGTTTTGTTCAGGATTTTTTTTTTATCCATGTCTTTGTTCACTATTGGTCTTGTCCATGTCTTTATCTGTTCACGATTTGTTTTGTACATGTCTTTGTCTGTTCATAATTCGTTTTGTCCATTTCTTTGTCTGTTCACAATTCGTTTTATTCATGTTTTTTCCTATTCACGATTCGTTTTGACCATGCCTTTGCCTGTTCACAATTTGTTTTGTTCATGTCTTTGTCTGTCCAAGATTTGTTTTATTCATGTCTGTGTCTGTTCACGATTTGTTTTGTCCATGGCTTTTTTTGTTCACGATTTATTTTGTCCATTTTTTTGTCTGTTCACAATTCGTTCTGTCCATGTCTTTGTCTGTTCATAATTCGTTTCGTCCATTTCTTTGTCTGTTCACAATTCGTTTTATTCATGTTTTTTCCTATTCACGATTCGTTTTGACCATGCCTTTGCCTGTTCACAATTTGTTTTGTTCATGTCTTTGTCTGTTCCAAGATTTGTTTTATTCATGTCTGTGTCTGTTCACGATTTGTTTTGTCCATGGCTTTTTCTGTTCACTATTTATTTTGTCCATTTTTTTGTCTGTTCACAATTCGTTCTGTCCATGTCTTTATCTGTTTAAGATCTGTTTTATCTATGTCTTTTGTCTGTTCACGGTTGATTTTATCCATATATTTGTTCACGATTCTTTTTGTCCACGTCTTTATCTGTTCACGATTTGTTTTGTCCATGTCTTTCTTTTTTCACTATTGGTCTTGACCATGTCTTTATCTGTTCACGATTCGTTTTGTTTACGTCTATGTTTGTTCATAATTCGTTTTGTCCATTTCTTTGTCTGTTCACAATTTGTTTTATTCATGTCTTTTTCTGTTCACGATTTGTAATTTCAATGTCTTTGTCTGTTCATGATTTGTTTTGTCCATGTCTTTGCCTGTCCAAGGTTTGTTTTATTCATGTTTGTCTGTTCACGATTTGTTTTGTTCATGTCTTTGTCTGTTCACGATTTGTTTTGTTCATGTCTTTGTCTGTTCACGATTCGTTTTATCCATGTCTTTGTTTGATCACTGTTGGTCTTGTCTATTTCTTTATCTGTTCACGATTTGTTTGTTTACGTCTTTTTCCGTTCGCGATTTTAATCCATGTCTTTGTTCATAATTCGTTTTGTCCATTTCTTTGTCTGTTCACAATTTGTTTTATTCATGTTTTTTCCTATTCACGATTCGTTTTGTCCATGTCTTTGCCTATTTACGGTTTGTTTTGTCCATGTCTTTGTCTGTCCAAGATTTGTTTTATTCATGTCTGTGTCTGTTCATGATTAGTTTTGTTCATGGCTTTTTTTGTTCACGATTTATTTTGTTCACGTCTTTGTCTGTTCACGATTCGTTCTGTCCATGTCTTTATCTGTTTAAGATCTGTTTTATCCATGTCTTTTGTCTGTTTACGGTTGATTTTATCCATATATTTGTCTGTTCACAATTTTTTTTGTCCACGTCTTAATCTGTTCACGTTTTTGTTTCATGTCTTTGTCTGTTCACGATTCGTTTTATCCATGTCTTTGTTTGTTCACTATTGGACTTGTCCATGTTTTTATCTGTTCACGATTTGTTTTGTCCACGTCTTTGTCTGTTCACGATTTGTTTTGTCCATGTCTTTATCCGTTCACGATTCGTTTTATCCATGTCTTTGTTCACTATTAGACTTGTCCATATCTTTATCTGTTCACGATTTGTTTTGTCCACGTCTTTGTCTGTTCGCGATTTGTTTTGTCCATGTCTTTGCCTGTTCACAATTTGATTTTTCCACGTCTTTGCTTGTTCACAATTTGATTATGTCTTTTTTTTTCTGTTCCAAAAATTGCTTTCTTTATTGGATTTATGAGATAGAACATAGTTTGTTATCATCACCTTCTACAAACTAGTACGCCATATGAAAACTGGGAGTGTATAAATAAATATCAATTTTGTCTGTCAATTCCCTGCTTTATAATATTTTTTGAATTATATTATGGAGGAAATTTTCAAATGGCTTTTGTGTTTTGTTTTTCAAACTATTCAGGTCAAAGATGTATTTAAAGTAATTGTTTTGTTTAACTCTTCGAATATTATTTTGTAGGAGTATATGGAGAACATTGGCTCGGGAACAACGTGATACACCGACTCACAAATCAGGATCACTACACACTTAGAGTTGAGATGACGGACTGGGATAAAAACCATAAATACGCTGAATATAACACGTTTGTAGTTGATGATGAAGATGAAGGTTATAAATTACATATCGGGGGTTACGAGGGAGACGCCGGTGATGGAATGATTAAACATAACAATAAAAAATTCTCCACTCGAGATGTTGACAATGATCAAGTTGTAAAGGAATTTGGAGGAAGTTGCGCAAAGAGATTCCACGCAGCATGGTGGTTTTATAAGTGCTATCAGAGCAATTTAAATGGAAAATATTATAGAAATGGGAAAATTGACGATAAAAAATATGATGGTGTAACATGGAAACCCTGGACTGGCACAAACTATTCACTTAAACATGTGGAGATGAAAATAAGACCGAATTTAGAGCGTAAAATGACATAAATATCAGAAAGTATTACAACATTCAATAAAAGAACTATCCACATTGCATAACAGTTTTTAATTTCATATCAACGTTTCATGAAATGCTCAAGTTATAAATACATGTATATATCACCTAAGATTTGGTCCGATAATCCATATGAACAATAAGAATTTATTTTATGGAGTGAAACATATGGAGATACCAAACAGTACATGTATTAAATATTTAAAATCCATAAAACAATACTCAATAGGAGCAGATCAAACATAGACCTCTAAAAAATCGGAGTTGGAGTAGGTGCTATGGAGAGTGATCATACCCTGCCGATCGATCGGTCACACCTGCTGTGTGCTCCTAGCCGCTCCTAGATCGGGAAATAACGGAAAAATTCGAACTTACGGACGGAAGACTTTATACGAGACTGCTTATATTCTTATTTCAGCAATTTATCAATAATTACCTCGTTTTAGAGATTGGTCATACATAAAACACTCTCTTGCACATCGAATCAACTGGGAGACATAAACTTGGAAAATAAAGCTTGGTAGTTACACAACCATTGTCATTTTCAAGTTTAATATCTAAATATGAAAAAAGACTCCGTGATATCTTTTATTTCAAGCTCACCGAAATATGTTATATCAACATAAGAATGGAAATAAGCATTGTTAATTGATATACTTTGTCGATACATATAAATGTTGAGTTGAAGGCAACAGAAGTGTTTTTTATGTTTTCAACCCGACAATTAGATATACTGACGAACAATTTTAACTTAACAATAGTTATAGTTCCATTCATATATATGTTGACATGATATATCACTGTGAGCTTCAAATTAAAGGTATAACAGAGTCTATTTCATATTTAGATATTTTACTTGAAAAATACGTAAATGTTAACCCAGTAACTAAGCTTTACGATAAACCTCACAATTGAAACTTTTCAATTGTCAACCTACCTTACTTACTAGTTTGTTAATGTAGCAACATGCCCCTTTTACCTGTGTACGGAGTTTATATTTCACAGTTGATCAGATATGCAGGAGCATGCTTCGTATACGTATGAATAATTTTTAAAACAGGATAAGTTATTGACAAACAAGTTGATGAAACAAGAATACCAACAGTCTCGTTTAAAGTCTATTTGTAAGTTCCAAGGTCGATGGATATAATGAAATTTTAAACAAATACAATCACCTTTAATTAAAATGCTGAATGATGTTTTTCATACTTAATGTTAGGTCATTATTAATGTACTGAAATTTTGTAAACATATTTCTTTTTATTTTCGGATATGACAAGGAGCACATGGTGGGTGTGACTGGTCGGTAGGGTATGGTCATTCATCAATGGCACTTAATTCCATCTCAGATGTCTTAGCATTCTAATAATTGTTTGCTCTTCTTCTATTTGTATTGTTTGAATGGAATTTTAAACTTAAATGCTGTTTGTTATCTCCATACATTTCATTTATTAGAATTTTTTGAAGGACGTTTTACAGTGAAATCTTGTAATGTGAAGCTCTTATGTAGGTAGCCTATTACTGATACATAATGAAACATTCTTCTAGAGATCCACTGATAATCATCCTAGGTGATTTAAGAGTTCTACTGATGAAATCTTCCACCCACCGATTTCTGTAGTATCCAATCCATAAAGATGCTGTCAAATAGCAGTATTAAGAAATCATATTTGATATGTAAATTGAGTGTTTAAATTTACTTCTCATTATCAAAATTTATGAAATTATGAGAAAAAAAAATTCTGAGAAAAATTTCTTTTGATAATGTCATTTATAAAAATATTAGAAGGTATACATGGGATTTAAATTCCTGCAATAAAATACTGAAGTATCATGATGATACTGCTTTGAGACTAACGCGCTAACCCCAATGCTACATTGCTCATGATGACTAGGGGCATTTAAGGATATCCGATCCTCAGCCAGGAAATGAAAATGAAGCTTGAAAATGAATTTTTTTCATGAAACAATTTTTATTATATTCATCTTTATAAGATTCAAGGTTTTTGGAAGTCTTAGAAAAGGTTTTATAAAGGTTGACATTTGTACTCTAATAAAAGGAAAAAAAATTAATACAGTTTTGGAGAAATAAGATTTTCTTGAATCCAGCCTTAGATACCAATGATTATTTACATGATATGAACTAAGAAGTTATTTGTGGTGTCTTGCAATGATAGCAAACGCCTTTTACACTATGTATTATAGAATACATGACAGAAATAGAAGTCAAAAAATACCAAATACGTATAAAAAGTATGACAATTTCTCTGAATGCCTGGATACCTATCATTTGTTAACCTAAAATATATTTGTTGATCAGTTTGCAATTAGAAAATGCATAGCTGATATTCCTATTAATTCGCTTTTTCTGCAAAAATATTGGAGATTTGACGATTTTTCCTATATAATATGATTAAACTTAATCTTGAACTTTAAAGAAACACTGTGGATAAATTTACATAACTTTGTGGATTCAGAGATACATTTATGAGTACTTTTGATTACTTAACTGCTAATTTAATAAACCTGAGGATCAGACTACCTTAAATCATGTTTGTGATATGACCCTTGACTTACTGAACTTAAAGTATTTCTCAGAAAGGTGCGAATTTTTTGTCATAAAAGTGTACTTTTAAGGTATAGTAGGTCTTCGCGCCATTTTTTTGTAAACCAAAAATTATTTATTTTATCGCAATCTTTTGGGATTATCTTTCATGAAAAAAAAATGTTAAAGTATGAAAAAAATGATCGTTTATGTTCTTTTAAGTCTGTGTATGCTTTTTCATAGGCAAACAGTTTCAGTCTTTGTGAGATTTTTGTTATTATAGAGATTTTACATAAAGTATACCTAAATATTAGATGAAATATCACATAAAATTTGGATATAATTGAGTTAAACTTTTCACTTCACATATGTCTCGCAATTGGTATTCTGTCCACCTTATCCCCCACTCTTCTTTGCTTAGGAGATGCACTCAAATCTTGACTAAGTGAAATGGAATATTTGTATTGGAGGCAGATCCAATGTAAATTTGCGGCCTCATGAAATTAAAAACGAGACAGTTTATCGTTTAAAGTTAATTTTCAATATTTGCTTTGTTTGACCAAAATTTGATGGGTTATTAAAATGGTACCCCTACTCTTCCAAATTAAAATTCTCTTTTGGGTAAAAGTAGTACGTTATCCATTAGGGTATACATATCAGTGATTTAAGTGAAATTCAGGCATTTATTTTTTTTATTTACTGGGGACCGTATGACACTACATCCTTTTGGGCTTACTCGTCACTCAGTTTCATTGAGCAGTGACGAATCTTTACTGTGTCAAAGACTCGGATCTTTGAAGTCTTATCTGATTGACCCCTTTTCTTTTTTAAGAAATGGTGTAAATCAGATGTGGATACTCTAGGAAAAACCCAAGCGATACTTAAAAATTTCCTTTTAAAGGTGCATAGACACAAATTTGAAGTTATATATTTTCTGTATAATATCACGACTTATATATTGTAATAGCATTTCACACAAAAATAAATGAAAAATCTTTCTTAATCTTAAATTTATTGAAACTTATTATGAATATTAAATTAAGTTATGATAATAATAGTAATAATAAGTTTAAATAAGTTTTTTTTTACCACTTCTTTAAGAGCATCAAGTTATGAAACGTCAAAAAACACACTATTACGATGTCAATCTACCTATCACTTAAATAACGTTTTTAAAATCATTTATTCGAAATTGTAATAAAAATTTTCATCCTCTTATTTCTCAACTTTGTTTAGTTGTATTAATTAAGTGAAAAAGTTGCTTTAAAATAGCAAATACGTTTCATTTTACTATAATGCTCGAAATTTTGCGCAGTGGAAACCCCAGTCGGCTTCCTTAAATTTGCAAAATTTTGCCAAAACCAATGACATCAAATTGTTTGACATTTCAATTTTTTTTTACAACCATTCCCTAAGAAAAATAAATTCAAGTTCAGGCTTTTGAAGTCATAGACAAATGTAATGAATGGAAAAAGAAACGCATAGGGACATAAAATGCGTCATTTTTATTTTTACTATGTGGTCGAGAATTATGAAAATTGGTTAGTTGTGTATTAAAGTTATTTTTTTCACTAAAATCGCTTGTCAAAACTACTAAACCATGAAATGCATGGTGTCACGTAGGGAAAGTAAAAAAAAAGCCAAGAACACGCGCATATTGATGACGACAATTTTGTAATCAAATTTTGTAGTGCTTACTGATGCATTAGAGTTCTAGACATCGTTTTTGCATATTTGCAGTCAGAAAAAAATTCTTGCAATCATGGTATGGCTGATGGAAGTTACTGTATAGTGGGTTATTTTAGCGGGGTGTTAATTTTGGCTAATTTTAAGGTTTTGATGGTAGCCCGCTAAACTTACAATCGCTTAAATATTCAATACTCCTCTTAGTTTTCATTTGCAAAGGACTGAAACTCTGTGTCCACTAAAACAAATTACGGCAAAATTATTTGCATACGTTTAAGGAGGCAAAACGCTAAATTTTACACCCGCCAAGAAAACCTGTTATACGTTACATTGGGTCTAGTAATTGAATTGCATTTTAAGGGAATAAAAAGGCAAAAATATGTTGCAGTGCAAATTGTTTTTAAATTTCAACTAAATTTTTTTTCTTCGGTCGTCAGAGAGTAACTTAAAAGGTTTCCAACGTACCATGACGGTGACGTTGGCGCGTAACAACGTCACAAGAAGATAGGTTTTTCATCATGCCACCTCGGTTATCGTCAATGCATTACTAGTGAAATCGATATTTAAACAACAGACAATCATACTAAAATTTTTCACCATAAAACTGACAGAAACTCTCTGCTCTAATTTGGCCCGAGACCTTGGCAACTTGACGTCGAGTCTCACACGTGCACATACGCATCGTGTTCTTTTATGCTTTTATTATGTTCACACTGGAAAAATGTAGCCAGTGTTTGCCGAGACTTTCGTACAAATATTCAAGTGGAAAAAAAGAAGCTTGATTTTGTAAATTCTATCTTAAAACGATAATTCGCTGGATTCATTGGGAGGGGGATTTGTTGGCTTTGGAATGTTACTGTTACTTTCAACCATTAAGACTAACGCCGGAGAGGTTGAATAATTCTAGGAGAAATATAAATGCTCTGATGAAGTCAATGCTCAGGAGAATCAATTTTGTTACTGATGCGCAAGGTAGATGAGAATTTTTTATTTTATTTGGGGTTGGGGTATCGACATATCAATTTCAATAACTCATGAATTATCCGTCAAAATCACACAAGATTTTGCTAACCTGTTGAATAAAGATGAAATAAAATATTTGATAACAATACTGGAAAACATTTTCGAAATGATAGTTTAAATTTGATTCCAAAGTTTACTTTGCGTTTCTTTTAAGCTCACCTACTCAAGTGAGCTTGTCTGATCAAAATTTGTCCGTTGTCTTTCGTTGTCGTAGTGGTTGTCGTTGTCGTCGTCGTCGTCGTACACTTTTCACATTTTCATCTTCTTCTCAAGAACCACTGGGCCAATTTCAACCAAACTTGCTATAAAGTATCCTTGGGTAAAGGGGATTCAAGTTTGTTCAAATGAAAGGCTACTTTCAAGGGGAAAAAATTATGAATTACAGAAAAATTAATGGCATTTTAAAAACTCTATTCAAGAACCACTGGGCCAGGAAAGATGAAACTCATGTGGAATTATCCTCAGGTAGTGTAGATTCAATTTTGTTCAAATCATGACCCCCAGAAAGGGTGGGGCCAAAATGGCCAACCCAAGTTTTACATAGGAATATATAGGAAAAATCTTTAAAAATCTTCTTCTCAAGAACCACTGGACCAAAAAAGATGAAACTCACGTGGAATCATCCACAGGAAGTGTAGATTCAAGTTTGTTCAAATCATGACCCCCAGGGCTAGGGTGGGGCCAAAATGGCCGACCCAAGTTTTACATAGGAACATATAGGAAATTTTTTTAAAAACCCTCTTCTCAAAAACCACTGGGCCAGAGAAGATAAAACTCATATGGAATCATCCTCAGGTAGTGTAGATTTAAGTTTGTTCAAATCATGACCCCCAGGGCTAGGGTGGGGCCAAAATGGCCGACCCAAGTTTTACATAGGAATATATAGGAAAAATCTTTAAAAAACTTCTTCTCAAGAACCACTGGGCCAGGAAAGATGAAACTCATGTGGAATCGTCCTCAGGTAGTGTACATTCAAATTTGTTCAAATCATGACCCCCGGAACTAGGGTGGGGCCAAAATGGCCGACCCGAGATTTACATAGGGATAGAAAGGGATACATTTTAAAATCTTCTTTTCAAGTACTTCAAAGCCAAAGTGATTCTGATTAGTGATATTTATATGGAATCATCCCCAGGAAGTGTAGATTCTAGTTTGTTTAAATTATGAACCGCTTGGCGGGGGATGTTAAAATTCAAGCCCCCCCCCCTTCAGTAAACTTTCAGTTCTGATCTGATGTGTGCTTTTTCCTAGCCGATGTGCTCAGGTGAGCGCTGTGTCCCCTGGGCCTTTTGTTTTCTTTTCAGCTTACTTAAAGAGAAGGAATCCCAAAATGTTATTACCTGGTCATTGGTCATTTTATCTTTTAGGAAAGTTGGAAATAAACATTTTTTTGTTATATCAAGTTAATGTTGAAAAAAAAAATGCTAATTTTTGCATTCATATTGTACACAATTATTTCAAAATACATAAAAAGAAGTACATGTATCTTCGACTAAACTTATATGCTGAAGTCATCTGAAAGTAGAAGGTACAGTTTCAATACAAAGTAAGCCCGATATTTTTCTCAAATATAAAAGTGATATATAAGAAAACAAAATTCATTCTTTCTTAATCATAGAAATTCCCTGCAGCAAGATTATACAAATTGTTTTTCTCATATGACCTCCTTAATACTAATTGTGACGTCATTAACTTGTGCATTTTCCCGTATTTTCTTAAAAAGTTGCAGAAGACATCAATTTTCAGTAGAATTTTCTTTCAGAATGTGATTTTTCATAACAGTTTACATAATATATCCAAAAATTAAAGTGGGCGACGGTGGCAGAAACTATTTTCTAAAGGAAAGTTAGTACAGAAATGAGTCATTTTGAGGCTTTTCTGCATTTAACTTAGAAATGCACCAAATTAATGACGTCATACTACCAGAAAGGTCCTCATTCATGCCATATTTTTTCATGATTTATCATATTCATCTACACAACTATTGTTAAAGTCATAACTTTTTAAGAACATTCAATTTTTAGGGCACATTAAAGCTCAAACTGTACCTTCTTCTTTTAATATTTATTTTAAGGACCCTCTCTACACAAGTGCAAATATTTTTTTGGACATTGAGAAAAATATATTGTATAAAGGAGTTAATATTAAACTTATTTATTTAATTTTCACTATATGGTGCGTGGCATTTGCCCCCAGGAAAAATGTTTAAAGACAAGACAGTATCAGTGAATAGAAATCACTGTAAATTACTTCAGTAGAGAAAATACATGAAAATAACACGTTCACTTAATTTATCTTAGACTTTTGAATGTTAAGAATACATTAATTAATTACAAATTGAGTAATATATTGTAAATACCTATTTTTTAGAATTTAGATCTAAGGGCACATCACTCTAACTACAGAAAAATACCTTAGAATCAAACTCTTTAGTGTGCAGTGTAGAGAGGATTCTTAATATTCCTACGTTGATTTGATATATCCATATGAATTTGAAATGAAAGTTTCATAGTGTTTGACAAATTGATATGATATTCGGATACTTTTTACTAGGAGAAAAATAACTTATAAACAACAGAAATGGGGTTTAAAGTGTTAAGAATTATGTTTTCCTGTCAAGAAAGCTGTAGACACTAACAGAATGCATATTGAGACTTTTTCATTCATGTAGAACGTGCCTTATTTGCGCAGAAAAAAATGTTCAAAGGCTATGTGAGCAGAAATCACTGTTTACTTACATTGGGAAAATTAATGCAAATAATTATTTAAATTTCTTAATTTTGGTATTATATAATAATAAACAAATTTTGATCTATTATAAATTATGTAATTAACGGTAAAAAACAATTTCTAATCTTACATCTAAGGCCAGATCACTCTAACTGCATAAAACTACCCAATGAATAGAATTATTTAGTGTGCAGTGTTTAGATCGTCCTTAAAGTTTCCAGGAAAAAAAAACAGTAGAGCATTGTTTATAGCAAATATTTTTCCTATAAAACAGAAGAGCAGGACAATCTACTGTGCTAAATGCAAATCGCAGTCAGGGATATTGAAACAAACTTTTTCTATATATTTAGTTATCTCTTGTGCTGTACATTTTTA
The DNA here is from genome assembly GCF_032062105.1 of Saccostrea cuccullata. Taxonomy (NCBI): domain Eukaryota; kingdom Metazoa; phylum Mollusca; class Bivalvia; order Ostreida; family Ostreidae; genus Saccostrea; species Saccostrea cuccullata. The sequence continues at coordinate 32,863 of NW_026935107.1, read as the reverse complement.
AGGGTAAGTTTTTAGAATTATATCTTCTATAACACCTTTTTGAAGATTATTTAAAAGAGTTTTTTTTTTAAAAAAAAAAAATACATTTTAAGGCATATAAGTTTTAAAAGTTTAAATTTTATTATATTTTTTCTTTACTTAATAAACATAGAACTCATATATGAGCGAATATCCATAATTTTTGCGCGTTAGATTTACGAAGCCATCATGTATAAAATCTGTTTTGGAAATGCTGCAGAATCTCTTTTTTAAAAAAATCTAAGAAGTTTGAGAAATGTCGTTATACAATGGAAACACTATACTCTGAGATTTCAACTTCTTGATTGAAGTTAATATTTTTGTTGATTTATCGTTTAAAGATTTCCCTACAAGAGTGCTATTTTTGTTCTATCATTAAATTTAACTAGACATGTACATAATTTTCAAATTAACCATGTGTGTATTTTTTAAAATAAATAAAAAAAGTTCAAAAAATTTCGTCTTTTCTCTCCTATCTGTTAAGATTTATTAACAGTTCAAATGCGCCTCTTTTAAGGTGAACACATTTTACATATGATTAGGGTTGGGTGAGGATGGTGGTGAGTAAATTTTGTACGTAAACAATTCTGTATCCTGGTGCAAAATTGATGTCAGCTAGCTGATAAATAACTTTCAGTAAATTTACTTCTGATATATTTTTAACCATGTAAACGAGTGGCCAATCTCCAATAGTTCTGTATGTCAAGCCTTTCTACTATTTATTCGAAACATAACAAATCTTTCAGTATGAGAGATACCTCTATAGCTTGTAGAGATATCTTTATACATGCCTTAGAGAGATATTTCTTTGACTGATAGAGATATCTTAATACCGTAGAGAGATTTCTCTTTCAACAAAAGATTTACATAAAAATAATGGAGAGAGATGTTTTTAAAATAAAAAGATATCTCTTTTTGCATGAGAGGTATCTCTTTCCGACACTTTTGATTTTTCCTTTACACTGAGAGATATCTCTTTAACTGAAAAGATATCTCTCGAAGTAAAATAGACAAATCTCTCTAGGTTAAAGAGATATCTCTTTTATCTTCAGTGATATCTCTTTTCATGAAAGGGATATCTCCCAAGGAGAAAGAGATATCTGTTTAAGTAAAAGAGATCTCTGTTTAAGTGAAAGAGATATCTCTCTATGAAAAATAGATATCTCACTAAGTATAAGAGATATCTCTCTAAGTTTAAGACATATCTTCCTCTCAAAGAGATATCTCTTTAAGTTGTAAGATATCTTTATTTCTAAAGTGAGATCTTTCTAAAATGAAAGATATCTCTGTAATTTTAAATTTTATTTTCCGAATAAATAGCAAAAGGGCTTGCCATAAATATATGACATTATTAATGCTGCAATGCCAATATTTTTCGCAGTTCTGATTTGAAATTGTTGATAAAATATAGTATTGTCGATTTCGTTAAAATATCATACTGATATACATGCAGACAGTGAGTGCAGTAGAACGTATCGCAAAAATTACTTTCACACACCAAAATCAAAATTTGCACACATTTAACACCTGTTAGTAAAAATCACTGATTTTAATGAGAAAAGGACTGCGGCAGTTAACGGTTTGCCATATATTGGTGATACTCACTGACGAAGGTTAGTGGATTCATAAACACAAATGTACAAATAATATACATTTTATTAAAGGTCTCTAGTGAACAAGTAATGGAAATGTGCTTACTAAGTTATTAGAATTCTTTTCCCCTACCCCCTACCAGGAAACAACCTGCATCTTATTAAGAATTAGACACTGTTCTGCTTCACCGAATGCATCATAGTGGCTCTTATGGATAATCTCATCGTTAAAAACAGTGGGCCTTATACGGAAACACTTCTTTGTGACAAAGATTCATCATATACATAGAAATAGACAATGACAACTTATTAAAGGTACTATGGTGAATATCTCTATATTTTAACTCTTACTTTCAGATTTTGAAATGGGTTTATCATCCCTGGTTATTGTTCTGTTAATTGTCTTGGACACTGTAATTGGTAAGTAAAATGTTATATGTTAAAATCAGACTAATTTTTATAGGTGGATTGACATACAAAAAGATGACAAAACAGTCTCTTTAAATACTCTGTGGTTCAGAAATTCTAGAAGGGAGTGAGGAAATATCTTTTCTGCTCATAAGGTCCTGTAGTGTGAGTCACAAATAATTAAGTAGAGAGACTAATTATTAACTCATATTGCATAAACATACTTAGTGCTTTAATATTGGCTTAAAGGTAAATGTCCCCAGAAGCCGTCTAAAGTGGATAAATTTTGCTTTATTTATAAATCAATCGTGTAATTAGAATGATTTCCTTATCTGTCTTATAGTAAAGAAACCGGAATTTGATGGAAATCTTCTATTTATAATTTATAAATGTAATATGTACATGTATTTTTTTTCCAAAGCCGCCCTTTATTTTATTTTGCTTTATTTAGGATTGAAATGCTCTAAATGTACTCACGTGGCTATAACTGACGCCCCTTCAATTCTCGGTCCAATTCTCAAAAACATTCCATTGACCGAAAGTCCTCAATGTGCCAGCACCCCTCCAGGACAAGCAGCCGATGGCGTGAGTTTGGTTGAGTGCCCCAGTAATCAAAAGTCAGGACAAGTGTACAAGTGTGTGACATACACCGGCACTGTCACCGTGGATATTAACGTACTCATCACCACAGGTAAAATTGTCTGGATGAATTTATAGATTATGAATTATTATGCTAAAAATATGATTTGCAAAATTTTATGAGCTATATCGCAAATTCTCTACTCTACATTAAAAATCATATTGAACCCAAAGTAAGAAATGTTTTATTTAAAAGAATTAGTAAATGCATTCGGTTGAATATACCTTGCAATATAGTTAAGCTGTTTTATTTAATTCATTGACTTTTTAATAGTCCATGGACAGAGCACCTCGAGTTGGAAAAATCGGTCACCAACGAACACACCTTATGGATTCTTTTTCCCCTTTTACCCTACTAATTCCATCGCAGCTATTTTTTTTTTAAAATTATTACTGCAAAACATATAATTATGTCAAGAATAAAACTTAGAGCATCTCTCTGTCCTTTGTGTCCAAGATCTACCCCCAATAATATTGTACTTTTTTCAAAGTATCACCACTATATATTGAGTTCATGATGATGAACAGTACTTATCTGTGTTTCGTTACAGCTAGTTTCAAAGCTGAAATAGCTGACCGTGACTGTGTGCTGATGGACCCAGCAGTCCCTGCTTCATGCACCCCACAGGACAACATTCCTGCTGATAACGCTGAATTGAAATCCGTGTTCTCTAGTCTATCTGGTCTCAATGCTGTCACCTTCGTCGGTACCAAATGCGTGGTAGACGAGAAGTCAACAGCAACACATCTGAGTGAAACCAACATTGTCCTTTGCACGTTCATGCTTCTAATCTCTAACTATTTAAATCATCTTTGATTATAAGAATCGATCATACTTAATTACCCTTTTATACATGGGATACACTAGTAATCTACATAATTATTAGAATAGATTATAGTTAGACCATCATCCAGGAGATATCATTCACTGAATAATTTGTTTCATATTTCCCGCTTTGATTTTCGTTGATATATAATCAGGTGTCATGATATTACACTACTTTTTCAGGCGTTTTCATACATATGACCAAACTGCAAAACATTTTTAGAAACGATTTTCCAATGTAGTTCTATTTCAAACTTTATGTCATATAAATATGATCAATCATGGCTTTGCCACTTTTGAGAAGATTTTTTTTCTCTCTAATCAAATAAAATTACTGAACTAACAGTTCTTCTGTTCTCATTTCCTAATGCGCTATGTTCAGTGGCGGAACAACTCAGACAGTTTTACAAGGTTAAAATAAAACCAATGGAAAGGGAACTGTGTTTAAAATAATTACAAGAAGTCATGTTATTTAACATATTTTATTGTAATAAATATAAACAATGAAATTCGGTCATGTTTTTGAAGTAAGCATATTTTATTATAATAAACATAAATAATGAAATCGGGCATATACAGTACTTGGCCATAAGTGAGTCATAATTTTATTTTTCCACTATATATTTCATTGAAAAACACATTTTTCTAAAATATTATTGCAGTGTCATTTGTTGTTTCTTTTTAATGTCTAAAACACCATAAAATGCAGAATTTGTTGTAGTTTCTTCACATTATTTCAAAATAGTTTTATCTTTATGCATTATCGTGAAATCACAGGTCAAGTGCAAAACAAAATTTTTAAGACTTCAATTTGTTAAGAAATCATAGTAATTTGAGGTTAGAAAATTTTGTCTTGACAATATTTTATAATTTATTCTCAATAGTTTAAGTTTCATTTTGTTTATCATTTAAGATAAGAAAATTTGAATAATTCTGCATGTTTCAGTGAAAAAATCATGAAAATTGAGCTAAAATTGACTTTACAACAAGTTTTTATAAAAATAGGTTTTTCAATGAAATATATAGTGTAAAAATGCAATTAAGACTCACTTATGGCCAGGTACTGTGTATATTTAAAACTCAATTCTTTGTCTTCATACAGTGTCATGAAAAAAATCTATACATTTAAATTATCAAATATGAAATAACCTAAATAACAGGGATTACTGCTTGAACTATTGTATCAAACAACATAATAACACTGGTACTGAGTGATTAGTATTTTATTTGGCTTAATGGGCCACGACCGCTTCAAAGCAGGAGCCGATACATCAATATACTGGCTTTTGTAATGGCATCATTAGACAAGTGGCCCAAGGGCATTGAATCGCTCTTATGATAAATTATACAATCTATCCTAAGACCCAAGATGCATCAACTGACATTTGATGATTCTTAGCAAGTTAGGACTGAAGATATTTCAATCTTACTATAAAATACTATAAGTAGGTCATGGTGACATACTTTTTAATTGCAATTTTCTGAGGACACAAGATACATTAATTGACAATGATAGATGATTCTAAGCCAATACGTACTTGAGATATTCAAAAGTAGGTACAGTGACCTACTTATTGGTTAACATTCTCTGAAAACCCAAGGTGCATCAACCATGTCAACTGACAAATTTTAACAGTTCTAAGCAATAAGTATCTGAGAATTTTTAAATATAGCCACAAAATGTTACAAGTAGGTCACCGTGACCTACTTTTCGATCATCATTTTCTCTAAAAATCCAAGATGATTCAATAAACAAAGTTTGATGATTCTAAGCCAATAAGTACCCAAGATAGCTAAATATAGCCATAAAATGTCAAAAGAAATACATAAGGAATATAAAAGAAAATTCTTTAAAAATCTTCTACTCAAGAACAACAAAGCCATGATTGTTCATATTTATAAGGAAGCATCCTCAGGTTGTGTAGATTCAAGTTTGTTCAAATCATGACCCCCCGGGGATAGGGTGGGGCATAAATGAAAGAACAGACTTGTAGGGAAAAGCCACAGTAAGCCAAAGAAATATGTAAGCATCCTTTGTAGATTCAAGTTAAGTCAAATCATCCTTCCTTCTGTGTAGTGGTAGGTTGGGACCACATACATTTTAAGTTTTTCAAACTGGATTGATTTTTGCTTTTTTTCCCTAGCCACAGTGCTCAGGTGTGCGATGTGGTTCACGGGCCTCTTGTTACTTTGTATATTAAAACAAGATTATGGGTCTTACATGTATTATGGTTTCCTTTTTGTGACAGGACTGGTGTTAGTTTACTGGATATCACTCCTACTGGCCAAATTGACGACTGTTCGAATTGTCCAGGTACCAACAGAATTTCCAAATCCACACGTATCAAGCAACAACTTGCAAATCCATCTAAAAATATAAAACATTGGAACACCGAGTTATCAAAATGATGGCTAATTAAAAACAAACAAACAATCTAATTATATATATAACCAGCAAATAATTTTTTGATATAGCTTAATGACATAGTCCTACAATGTATAAGATATAACTACAAAATTCCTTTCATATAATGATATTATGCTATCTGAATTTGTTAAGAAGATTATTGTTCTATCATATTACTCGACGACAAAATATCCTTCTCCTGGAATTGTATGGTCAAAGGTTCTCTCCCCTTGTTCCCTATTCCCAGACACGCTTGATCCTGTACATGTGTAGTTTACTGTACTCAAAGACTGAGAGGTCGAATTACCACCAGACGGACATCTCTAGAAGGTACTCATCAACTCGGTAATCAGGGTACCTATCAACCTATCAACGCTGAAGTGAAACCATTCTCCATACGATATCTCCATCCCAACTTGAATAACTGCAAATCTATAAATTTATAAATATAAATTACTTTCTGTTGAAATAAACAAAGTACTGAAGTTTCCACAGTATCTTTGCCTGTTCACGATTTGTTTGTCCACGTCTTTGTCTGTTCACGATTTGTTTTGTCCATGTTTTTGTCTCTGTTCACGATTTGTTTTTTTTTCTACGTCTTTGCCTGTTCACAATTTGATTTTTCCATGTTTTGCCTGTTCAGGATTTGATTTGTTTACTGGAATTTTGAGATTGAACATTGTTTGTCAACTTCACATTTTACATACTAGTACGTCAAAGGAAAATTGGGGGTACGAAAAGAATATCAATCATGTCTATTATTTTCCTACTTTATTATTTTCTTTTTTACATTATATTATGCAAGAAATTTTCAAATTGCAAAGTAATATCACTCTAAAATAGCAAATTGTACTTTGCCTTTCAAGCTATTCGCACCATAGAGATATAGTTTTTTTGTTTAACTCTTCATTTATTATTTAATATTTACATCCGCTCAATATTTTCTCCTTTATTTCTTAAGAAAACCCATTGCGTTAATCACTGCATGAACTACAGTTGGCATGTCACCTGTACAGATTTTTTGATCAGTGGCTGTTCCATCAATGAAACGTATGAAGACGTTCGTATCATTAATACAACAACAATTTTTAGAATAATAATTGTATTTATGTATTGAATGCGATAACTTAGTTGGAGGTTTCCCGGAGGATTAATTTTAGTAAATTGTGAAAATTCTTAGATCCACGCCTTGGTTGATGGATAACATGTAAAAGAAGGTGTAAGGTCACGTGGTCAGCTCAGCGAGTCATTCAGTTGTATTGTGATAACCCGCATGCTGACCACGCTAACATCAGGCACCTTTATTTTGAAGACCCTCCTCCACCCCTGCACTCCTACCCCTGAAAATGGGTATTAATGTGTCATGTTACTCATATATACATTACATATTTGATTGTTCTGACTCGACTTGTTTAAACTGTTTTTATGTGCATGTATTGCCTATTTTGTTTTGATGTGCCATCTTTTTGCTAACTTTTTCATATGATGTTTTGATTGTCTTGTCTTACAGATACTTTTTTCTAGTCAGTTTTGGGGGATCAGACATTATCATATATTACGTAACTGCTAATCAAAGCTTGTGAATCTGATCCCTTTCTTGTTTGTTAAATTGTTTACATTTATACCGTCATTTTAATAAATGACATTATTCATCTCTATGAAAGTGTTTTATTTGACTTATACAAAAGTAGCAAAAACAAGCTGCGGTGAGCTTGCCTGTAAGCATAAGAATACATAAAATAATTTATTTTTTTAATCCTACTTTAAATGATTATTTATTCAGATATAAATATAAACTGTGAAAATTGGCGACATCAATCAACCAAACTTGTAAGAGATTTATTAGGACCCGACACTCCAAACCACACTTCTAGTAGATATGAATTTTTGCATATTTGATTTGAATTATGCAAGTAGTTGTAGAGTGTTTCGGCTATTAAGAAGCCTCATCAGGGGTCACGGACATAAATCATGGTGTTTGTTTTAGATGAGATCGGATTATCTCGTCACCTATATTCTTGTGTTTGTTGTAAGCTATGATTGGTTGAGAATTAAATAAAGTTTTGCATTCTTGATTTCTAAGAATGGTGTCCCAGTATTTCAGAATTCGTTTTTTCAGTCCTTTAACGCAAGGGTTAAATTTAGAAACCAGTACTGTAGGGTTACGTAATGACTGTTCTTGAGTCTTTTTGATGATGAGTTTTGATCAGTAAAAATGTCTTTCTTTGTTTGTTATAACTGGAATTAATGGAAGCAGTTACTGCAGAAAAAATTACATAACCCGCGTATTTTTTCTGCAACAGTTGCTTCCGTTAATTCCAGTTATAACAAACAAAGAAAGCATTTTAGTGTTTAAGTAGGAATATATGGAGAACACTGACTCGGGAACAACGTGATACACCGACTCACAAATCAGGATTACTACACACTTAAAATTAACATGACGGACTGGGATAAAAACCATAAATACGCTGAATATAGCACGTTTGTAGTTGATGATGAAGATGAAGGGTACAAATTGCATATCGGAGGTTACGAGGGAGACGCCAGTGATGGAATGATTAAACATAACAATAAAAAAATTCTCCACCTGAGATGTTGACAATGATCAAGTTGTGAAGGAATTTGGTGGAAGTTGCGCAAAGAGATTCCACGCAGCATGGTGGTTTTAAAAGTGCTACCAGAGCAATTTAAATGGAAAATATTATAGAAATGGGAAATTTGACGATAAAAAATATGATGGTGTAGCATGGAAACCGTGGACTGGCACAAAATATTCACTTAAACATGTGGAGATGAAAATAAGACCGAATTTAGAGCGTAAAATGACATAAATATCAGAAAATATTACTGCATTAAATGAAAGAACTATCTACATTTATATAAACAGAGAATCATAATTCATGACAGGAGATAAAATATCCTAATTCATGCATATTTATGCCTCCTATAAGACAATTTAGTGTGAAAAAGCAGTAAAGAATAACCAACACTGTTATGAAGTTTTGTTGATTACGTCGTTTATTTAAATGACATGTGAATTTTTGAGTGAAAATATAACAAACCATTTAGGGGGTAGTCCAAAGAAACAACACAGAATGAAGCATTACAGATCCCCTGGGAATGACTAGAAAATTACATGCAGTAAAAATACAAACGGATGAATTAGAGTACATATTTAAGTGCATAAAATAGAACAAGAATGAGTGGATACTTGGAGGCATCCAAACAATTGCGTCATAAGCCCATAGCAGCGAGGGATTGATTCCAAACAAGTACAAAAATCGAAGAAAAAAAAGAACATTTTGCTAAAATTATACAATTTCATTCTTTTTCATCATGTTTTTATACTCTAAACTTTGAACGAACTTATTGTTATATTCAAGTGTTTTATTTTAATAATGACTAATAAGATAGGGTATTTGCAACTGTAAATCACATCAAAACGCTACAATACCTTTTTAGATTTAGCTGATTCTTTTTTCTTTAGAAATATTCTTAAAGAGAAGTTAGAAATAATTAAGTTGTAACCATCTCAAGATGGGCTCTACAAGATCAATGGCCATTTTTATTTTACATTGAATATCTCCTGTAACCGGGACTCTTGCGTCCTGTGGTGGCGCCAATGCATGATGTCCTTCAGGGGTATAATGCAACAATATAATATTTAAAAAGTGGCATCAATCAGATTTAAGTTCTTAAAAATTCCCAGATAAAGTTTTGGAAAATTTCTCATCACAAAACTTTACTAAAATTTAAAAAACTTCTGTGACGTCACCCATTGTTATTAGTCTACGTATATTTTACCGATTCAACCAGCACTAGTTGGATATTCAAAATATCCAACTGGCCATCGGTTGGATATTCAAAATATCCAACTGCCTACCGGTTGGATATTTAAATACCAAACCAAGGTGCAGAAAGCATAAAACAATGAACAAAAGAGATAAAACAATTTTAAAATGTATTTCCAATGCATATGAAAATAATTACTCCAAATTGCCACACTATTAGAATTAATTTAAGGCTAGATAGAGGACATTTCTATACCTACATATGTTCAAAGAACTTTCAATTACATTAAGGTTTATAAATTCTCTGTTCACTCATATAAAATGTTGCTTGAACCTTAAGGATTTTCTAAAAAGAAATGTATTTGTAAGTAGAATACAAGTAATAAGACAAAAAGACACTTCAACTTGCAAATATATATAGGAATAATATACATTTCAGAGTCATTCAGTATTATCTCTCTTATCAGAGTATCAATGAAACTTAACATACATGAAATGTAATTTTATGTAAAGATTTCAATTTGAAGCTTCAATTACTTATATGAACTTATAATTTTGAGTGAATACATAATTTCTGTTTCTTGTACAAAACTTTGACTTCCAGATACACAAGAATAAATTTTTACAATATAAAATAAATTTAAGTACAATCATAAATTATACTCATCTGATCAAACACTATTATTAACATGTTCTATACATCTCTTGGTTATTAGCAATAGGACAAATGAACTGAACCACACCTACCAGAATGGACATTTAAGTCCTCTTTGTTTTTGTTTTTTTTGTTTTTTTTTTTTGAGAAGTTTATTTTAACTTTCACACAAATTACACAAATATGAAAGAGACGTATACATAAATACATATACAAATAAAGCAAAAAACAGAAACAAAAAAATAATAATAAAAACTAGTGTGAAAGTTTATGTGGAAAGAGAGAGGGAGAGAAAGGGGGAAAGAAAGAAAGTGAGCGAGAGAGAGATGAGGGGGCACACACTTTATTGAACAGCTAGCGAAAAGAAAATTTTAAAGTTTTTCAAATACTTCCTGCCAGTGTCTTTCAAATTCATCATATTTACAATTTTTTAACAAAAGATATTTTTCTACTCTAATTCTTTCAGTAATAACATTTTTCAAAGTCTCAATGTTTAATTTTATAGTTTTGGCATACTTACTAGCAAAAATATATTGTTTTATGATCAGAATAAGTAGATTTTCTAACTTGTAGGAGTTTCTGTTTAAAAATTTACCAAATAAAATTGATTGTCTATCAAAACAAACAGACTTGTTCACTTTTTGCAAGATCCATTCTTCAATCTCTAACCATATTTCTTTTACAGCAGAACATTCAACAAAAAAGTGATCAATAGTTTCAATATCCTTCTCACAGAAATAGCATAATGGTGAATCAATAAGTCTTAATTTAAACAGATGGCAATTAGTTTGAATTATTCTATGTAAGATTTGGAATTGTAACCATTGAAGTTTTGATTCTTGGGTTGTTTTGAAAGGTAGCTCAAAAATTTTTTCCCAGTATTTTTCACTAAATTCTTCCCCATTTTCACTCCATTTTATAACTGAAGTTATATTGCCCTTTTTATTTCTAATAAGAACATTATACATATCGTTACACCCTTTTTTACTCTTTAAGAAAATTTCAAGGCTGGATGGAAGCATCGGTCTAGGCATTGGCTTTATTTCATAATTCTTAAAACATGATAGTCTCTTTCTAATTGCTGTTCCTAGTCCGGCATATTCAACATAGTTTGTATTTACCTTCAAGTTGTTATGAATAAAATCAAAACTGTAAAAGTTTCCATTTAAATCTAAAAAATCATTGATAAAAACAAAGCCCGAATTAAAGTAACTTTTGATGAAAATTGACTGGCCACCAATGGTAACTCCTGGATTATGCCATATGTGTTCTTGGAGAGGACTTAAATCAGCTACAGCTTTAGCCTGATTTACTTTACACCAGCTAGAGAAAACATCTTTCCAAAACTTATTTTTCGTGGTACTACTCAGATTCTTAATAAAGTCAATTCCAAACAGCCAAAGATGATTTATACTTATTCCCAATTCTGCTTCAAGTAATTTAACCCATTTTGCACTTGAGCACATAACCCGCCTTACCCAACTAGATTTCAATGAAGTACCAAAATTTTGATAGTCTATCATTTTCAAGCCCCCAAATTTATGCTCTTTGGTTTTGACTAAAGGTGATTTGTCCAAACCTTGATTTTAAAACGCAGCTTTGGAAGTCTTCAGACAAATCCTTCAATGAAAGTTTTGCAGTCCGTCTCTCCTGAGTAAAGATATCTGAAAAAAAACATTGCTCCAAAAGTTTCAAATTCAGATTGTGATTTAAATCTGCTTAATTATTCCCAAAACATTTTCTAAACGCTTAGAATCCAACGGAGCTTGAGCCTTTAAAAAGCACTGTTACAATATGGCCTTCTTTACAGAATAATCAAGTCAATGCTATATTAGTAGTTAAGCTATTAAAATATAAATACGTACGTACAGCAGTTTCGCTTTGTCAATTGCAAATTTCATTATTACGTCTGCAAATACATCTCAAAACAATTTGCAGTATACGTTTGTATATCTTTTGAAGTTTATGTGCTTGTATTTAAAACGAGTTTCCAGCTTCAGTTAGATACTATAATTTTTTAAATGTTGAAAAGGCATGAAAGCAACTATATCTAAGGTCATGCCAACTTCTTTGATAAGATACATATTGATTTAAAAGAGACTATGTGAATAATACATCCTCTCTCTGAATATATAAGGCCTCATTCTCCCAGGCCATACCAACATAATAAAGATATTCACAGATTATGAATAGCTCATGTGTCAGATATATGTCAGTTCTCGCCAACTTCATAAAATACTTCCAAATTCCCGGAAAAAAAGAATCAATATACTTATAGGTCTTGTCAAGGTCTTTGGCTAAATATACTAAATATACTAAATTTCAAAATTGCAAACTTTGTCGCAAATAAGAAAATCTCAAAAAAGACTTGTATAAACAATGTACATAATGTACCATTCCAGCTTCAAGCTACTTACAGAATATGAAAGAGTCTTGCTTGCATTATACTACAACTCAGACCATGCCAGCTTCTTCAAGCTACTTACAGAAATTAAAAAGGGCCTTGTCTAAATCTTACAACATCTCAGACCATGCCAGCTTCTTCAAGCTACTTACAGAACTTGATAAGGGTCTTGTCTACATCATACAACATCTCAGACCATGCCAGCTTCTTCAAGCTACTTACAGAACTTGAAAAGGGCCTTGTCTACATCATACAACATCTCAGACCATGCCAACTTCTTCAAGCTACTTACAGAACTTGAAAAGGACCTTGCCTGCATCATACAACATCTCAGACCATGCCAGCTTCTTCAAGCTACTTACAGAACTTGAAAACGGCCTTGTCTGCATCTTACAACATCTCAGACCTTGCCAGCTTTTTCAAGCTACTTACAGAACTTGATAAGGGTCTTGTCTACATCATACAACATCTCAGACCATACCATGCAGTTTCAACAAGCTAATTACATGTACTGACTTTGGTATATGGCTTTGTCTGCATTACATCAGTAGTACTAGGTCTTGCAAAAATCATCAAAATATTAAATTTTTTGAGACATATTTTCTTCATAACAGATAGAAAACACTAAATTAGGTCATGCCATCTGCATAATGAAGGCTGTCTTAAAAACTCTCTTAAACCAATCCTCGTAAAAAGAATGATCTGAACCGAATCAAGCTATCATATTTATCAGCATCGGAATATTTTGGAGCATCAATACCATGCATTTACTCTATGTACTTCATTTCTACTTTTTGAAACAACGTCTATAAATAGGAGAATAAAAACCACTGTGGCTAAAAAAAGTTTTAATCGAATAAGAATTTAAATAAAATTTTATAAAACGACGTTTCATCACTTTGCGAGTTAATATCAGGAAATATATATTCAATTACATAATTTCCAAGATTTGAAAACAGCCTCAGAACAATGAACAAGCTACATACAGTTCTACATGCATCAGTGTGTCACATTTGAATTGTAAAATTTTAGAACTGTTCAAACCATATAATGAAATTCAAATACATTTAGTTTCAAAAAAAGTGTGTCTCGTAACTACGAATTAGAAACATTGGAACTTTGTTCATAATTGCTACCAAATTCGAATCATATAGATATAAAATTATATATACATGTACCATGTACAGGTACATACGTGTATTAATTACTACCATGACTTTACCAGAATTAAACTCATTCTCAAGTTGCACATGTATTTTTTTTTTACAGAGCTAAATTCAAGCTGAAAAGCGGACATTTATCTTTGTCCAAATGCTTACCAGATTTTCTGTTCTGTGCGTGCCTCTATCTGCTGATATAGTCGTAGTCGTAGCTTAGTAATAATGAAAGAAACAATACTGGCAGAAGATGAGACGTTGAAAAACGGTTCAATCACTCAAGCTTTCAGAAATTACAATTAACAGAATGTGAAAAACACAAAGGATGCATATATAGTCCCCTTTACATTATCGTAAATAATCGAATAAACAGTGTTATAAATTCAACAAATATTACTTTTATACAGTCGTTTCTTTCTTTGAGAAAGTCGCAAAAAAACGAAATTACCAGTGTGTATAGCTGCAAATGTCTTCAAATTTCCCCAACATTGGACCAAACGTGTCAGAGATGTCCGGGACCTCGGCTCTGTTTGTTTGTACATATATAGACCTAATCAGCAACTGTTTCTGCATGACTTCATGAGTAGAAAACTAGGCTCGTCTAGTATAGACTGATTTCTATCTCCGATCTAAGTGAACATTAGTCTGTGGCAATGTCGCACCGAACCTCGAATGACTTTATACACCCGAAAATCTACCTTAAACGTGACTGAATCATGCGTAGCACGGATTCAACCTATTCACCCGTAAACAAATGAACAACCAATTGATCTCCTTTACCGATGAACTTAATCTGCATACATAACAAACACACGTGTTTTACCATAACTTTTATAAATATATTTATAGTGTTAAATATTATGTTTCCCCGTTAAAGTTGAAAGTCTGAAATAGAAAGTTAAGTATTGTTGAGAGTTAAAAAAATCATTAATGTCTTGTTTACAGGAAATATTTTCTAGATAAAACAGAAGAGCAGGACAGTCTGATGTTCTAGATGTAATTTGCAGACAGATATATTGGTACAAAACACTTTTAATTTGGTTATCTCTTGTGTTTAAGAGTTAAAAAAGAAAAAAAAAGAAAAACCATCATGTATAATTTCTATTATTGAAATGCTGCAGATTTTACCTTTGAAAATCTAGAAGTTTGAGAAATTTCGTTATACAGTGGAAATACTATACTCTCTATTATTAACTTCTTGATTGAAGTGAATATTTTTTATTTATCTTAAAAACATGTTCCTACTAAAGCGCTAATTTTGTTCTATCATTAAATTTAACTAGATATATACACGATCTTCAAATAAACCATGCAGATCTACGCATTTTTTCTATAAAATTAGAAAAAAAAATTTAAACGAGATAAATTCAGTTAAATTTCTTGTTCTCTCCTATCTGTTAAGATCTATTAACCGTTCACATGTGCCTTTTTCTCAAGATGAACAAATTTTTACATATGATTCAGTTTAATTTAGCGCAGAGTGAGGATGGTCGTGAGTAAATTTTCTTCCTACTGGTGCAAAATTTATGTATTATCCAGCTAGCTGAAAATTCTGAAATTTTGAAATACATGTAGTTGATAAAATATAGTATTATCAATTTCATTAAAATATGCTCTTTTTATATTAGAAAGAACCATGGTAATCCATTGTTTATTAAGTCAAGTTGACTTGTCATTTAAACAAGAAATATAATTTTTCCTGATGCATCATAGAAGGATCACTAAGATGATGAACAACTATAGAAAGCCCAAAGAATAAAAAAAATGCTTTAAAAGTTCAAACATCACATTGATATACTGCAGACAGTGAGTGCATTTGGGCACATTGCAAAAATTAACATTCACACACCAACAGTAAAAATTTGCATTGCATCTAAAAGTTACACCTGTAGGTAAATAAACACATGTGGGAAGAGGGCTACTAGTTAACAATTTGCCGTATTTCGGTGATACTCACTGACGAAGGTTAGTGGATTCATAGCATATGTATAATTTATAATTTACCTAAGGGTCCTAAAGTAAACAGGTAAAGGAGACATGATTAACAAAGTATACAGAAATGTACAGGAATGCTGTCCCCCTACCCCCTACCAGGAAACAACCTGCATCTTAAAAGAATTAGACACTGTTCTGCTTTACTGAATGCACTGTAGTGGCTCTCATGGATAATCCCATCGTACAAAACACTGTGGGCCTTATACGGAAAACACTTTTTCATTGTGATAATGACTCATCATATACATAGAAGTGGACAGCGACAACTTATTTGAGATACGATGGTGAATATATCTCTTTATATTAACTCTTACTTTCAGATTTTATAATGGATTTATCAACCCTGGTTATTCTGTTAACTGTCTTGAACACAACAGTAGGTAAGTAAAATGCGTTTCTGACTAATTTTCTATGAGTGGTTTGACATACAGAAATACAGACGACAAATCAGTCTCTGTAAATACTCTGTGGTTCAGAAATTCTAGAAGGGAGTGACTAAATATCTTGTATGCAACTAAATCCTGCAATTAATGTGAGTCACTAATAGTAGAGAGACATGTTGGCTTATTCATCAATTACACACATAAACTTGAACACTTATGTGAACCATGATCACTGTATATTTTATTTGGTCGGAACTAGTTAATATATAGATGCAAAGTCATGGATTGATGCATGAAAAAAAAAGAAAACGTTTATGCAGCATTTAATTTTTTCAGGGGAAGCGAAATTTTAAAGGGAATCTTCTTGTTCTGAAGCGAAACATACTCAAAACGTTTCACACCTAGTTGTTTACCCCAGTAAATACATTAAAACCCTAGTAGTTGCATAAAACATGAATCCTCTTGCAACTGAAATTGTTGTATATTAAAATGTCAGGTTTGTTCTCCACTCAGCTTAAAGTGCGAAAGAGTGCCTTTGAAATGAGTTGCGGGGCATCTATAATGCCGGTTTTGTTTATGTAAACCTTTTTAAAGGTATCAATTAAACGTTTCCTTGTGAATGTAAGCCTACAATTAGTAGTGTCTCGGGACAAGCCCTCAGAAAATAATGTCGAAAATGTGTGTATTTTTTAGTCTAAAACTGAAGTGTAGAATCAATCAAAAATTTTATCTAGAAATACCGGCTATACCCTTAAAGATATGTATGCCGTGTTAAACAGTATTTTTGCACAGCTGAAACCGAACAAAAATTTCTGGAGTATGATAAGCTACCAAAAATGAAGCATTCTTGCAAATTCGACGAAATTTTATTCGGTATTAACAAAGTACTGGTCAGGAAAAGAACACGATATTCTCATGCATATTATTTATAAAGGATTGACGTTTATCCTGGATCTGCGCATGTGCGCGGGAAAAGCATTGCGAGAATCATCAGGTCGAGGAAAATATATTTTGTGACGTCTGTTCAGTGAGGGACACAAATAGACCAATCAGCTCAATGAGTTGCATTTAATGCATTTATGGGTTACTACATAAAATACTACATGTGTTTTTCAAAAAAGCTAGTTTTTTAAATCGCTCTCAGAAAGACTTGATGCATTATGTACATTATTATCTAATAATCCCATGATCATATTTGCATACAAATGATTAACAGTGATGAAAATTAAAGTTTCCCCCACTCCATTGTACAGGTCCGTTTGTTTAGAGTTTCCCCGTGCTGTACTGCTAGTGGACATTTTCGGTTGGGTGAACATTTACGGATCTTCAGTATGGAGTGCATTATGCGCAAAAAATATTTTATGTCAAGTACAATGTATGGAAAGTAATTTAAACTGCTATGTTTACACCCTGAATGGGATATCGTCAATTATCCCTTTTGGTTTTTTAATATGAACTACATAACATATGTAGATGAAACTTACATACCATACATCTTGCCTTCTTAAAAATATAGTTGGGCTAATAAAATAAAATTGATCAAGGAATTCAAGGCCTCTAAAAACTATTCCAGTTCGAGGGCACAACCAAGCATTTCGATTAACACCTTTAAGAAAAATTAATTCAGGTAGGTAGCATCGGGGTTTTTTTTAAGTGGGTGGGGGAATAGATTAATTGATTGATTGTTTAACGTCCCTCTCGAGAATTTTTTACTCATATGGAGACGCCACCATTTGCCGGTGGAGAGCTGCAAATTTTGTCCTATACTCGGCACTCAGGGCCATTGAGCAGGGAGGGATTTTTTTCGTGCCAGCACCTACTGCGACACGGGGCCTCGGTTTATACGGTCTCATCCGAGGGGTGGGGGATATTTATGTGCAGATTTATACATGATATTCTTTGGAATACTTTTTGTTGTTTTGAACCATTAAGAAATGCAGAATCGAATGTATCTAATAACCATTTTGATTGATCAAATTATATCATTTGTTTGTATTAGTTATTTCATTTTGGCACAACATGGTTTCCACACTTCTTTATCCATAGTCGCTGACATCTGTAGAAGTTCACCCAACCGAAAATGCCCATTGAAAAGACAATTGCACGTGATTATTCCTCGGTACAAAAAGTAACCAACTCTGAGGTGCTCTCAATATTGACAATCCCTAACTCACGTGTTTGTAGTAATATCGTAGTAGACCATCATGCTTTTCGGTTCATTCACGAGATTGGACCATTGTTTGCTGTAAACATGCGAGACAACGTGATCATGAATATTTCAATAAGAGGCGGTTTTTTATCCGACACGGAGAGAAAATAATTTTTACCAAATAATATTCCATAACTTTTAAAAGTGATGGAGGGGAATTGTCTTATTTGCAGAAAGTATATAACTTATATAACTTGATGAGACACCACATATATTTATTACTTTTAAAATAAAACACTAATACGGCATATATATATATATATATATATATATATATATATATATATATATATATATATATATATATATATATATATATATATATATATATATATATATATATATACATACCGAACTAGGTTTTTTAAATTTTGAAAACTTTTTTTTTAAAGTAAATTTATTTTGAAAGTCAATATATACTTACACAAATTTTAGCTGAGAGTCAGGTTTTTCGAACATCTAAGTAGTTAGATAGCCTAAAATCAAAACAAATGAACTCATCTAAATCAAAAGCGTTCAAAACATATACTTTAAGGAGTCAGTGGTTGTAAATACAAGAGAGAGAGAGAGAGAGAGAGAGAGAGAGAGAGAGAGAGAGAGAGAGAGAGAGAGAGAGAGAGAGAGTTACCATGAATGGTCTACTTCCTTGTATTTCTTCTTGTTTGTATTATGTATATTGTATATATATATTTGATAAATCTTAGTATGATAAATCTTTTATTGGTGATAAGAAAATACCCATTTTCTTTTTTCACCTAGTGCTTCAAGCCTCAAATCTCTGTTCCATCTCTTTAATTGAGATGCATTCGGAGCTCCTCAGGTGGATCGTACCTCGCAAACTAACCTCGGACGTCAAAGACGTTCTACCACCTTGCTGAGTCAGTCATCTGATTTTATTTGGATTTCATTCAAATGTTAAACTTTAGTAATCCGAGTTATTTTGTTGCACACTCAACACTGCTTTCAAAGACTACTAACATATGGTTGTAATTAACATGAGGAATTACACAAATAAACAAACCTTTTCGAAGAACTTGAGGCAAAGCGAAATATGAAATGAGTGACAATGCAGTTTCCGGCGGAAAAATGTGTCGACTTGATGCGTATTACTCCACCTATCACATACGAGGTTTGAATGGAGCGGAGCGGAGTCAGCCGAGAATTGCCGATAGATTGTGATGGGCAGGCCTCTACATGACTGTATAGATATACTTGGTATATCTATTTTTTTTTAAATAAATAAATTATAAATAAATAAATACACTACCACGTCACCCAGCCGAGGAGACAGAAGCAATCAATTTTTTGGTGGCAAGCCATGCACTTAACAAGTTACATACCGAACTAGGTTGTTTTAAACCAACTTTGGCTGGTATCTACAAAAAATAATTAAAGAAAAATGTTAAAAAATTGTGACAACTTTTTTTAACGAATTTCTTTTGAAAGTCAATATTGACTTACACAAGTTTTGGCTGAGAGTCACGTTTACGAACATCTATGTCGTTAGATAGCCTTAATTCAAAAAAACGAATTCATCTAAATGAAGAGCAGTCAAAGATAGATTTTAAGCAATCTGAGCTTGAGAGAGAGAGAGAAAGAGAGAGTTACCAGGAATGGTCTTCTTTGTATTTCTTCTTGTTTTTACAGACGAGAAATAAAATGATTCCAGCAGTAAGTCCCAATGCTGTTACTAATGCTGCCAATTTGAACTCATTGAGTTTACAAGTTCGATCATTAAGCTCATCAAATCAATCAAACAGGAATATTAAATGGGTCAGTTTCACATTCGTTAATGTTTGTAAAAGACGAGAAATGTAAATTTGCATATAATTACCTGAATAGAATGAATATTAAGATCTTTCCCCTAATCTAAATTGAGATATAGTCAGACATTACTGATTAGCAGCAGCAATCATGTAAACCATAGTTACGACCTGGGCAGGATGGGCATAGACAATGCATTTATACTGAAGTTGAATGATAGGTCTTCTTTAGCCTTCCAAACATAGTCAAAGAGATGATATTTATCATTAATATCAGATATGATTTTTGGAGATGAAATTGATTTAAGCTATTGCTGACACCTATGGTGGGCTTTGATATCCTTTACCAGTTGTGCATATATTTTTTTATAAGAGCTAAAATTCAAGATAAAAAAAATATTTGGTGAAAATTATTTCGAACGTTTCCAAAGTTCTCAAAACATAAAATAATTAGTTACGTACCACTATGGACAGAAAGGACATAGAACAGATTAATAGATAACTTCAGATCCACTTTAACTAAAGCAGACACAGTACCTACCAATCTCACAGTTATATCCTTCAAAGCCAGCAGCGCATGCGCATTGGTAGAGGTTTATCTGATCCACACATGAGCCTTCATTAAGACACGGAAAACTTGCACACTCGTTTATGTCTAGAAAATTTGACCGAATAACAAGTAAAATATGTAAAATCCAAAGAAACCATAATATAATCTGAAACTGATAAATACCCCTTCCATTCATTGAAACAGTTAAAGTTACCTTAAAAAAGAGAAAAAAAAACCCTCTCAGATAAGCTGGTATTTACCTGTTTCACAATTACCGCCAGTAGATCCAGGATGACTGAAGCAAGAAAACGAATTAACAAAATATGTACATATCCCATTATCCAGGCCTGGTTGACTTGCACACTTGTCAATTTCTAGAAAAGTAATACCGGTATGTATATATGTATATAGAGGATTAAAACAAATTGAACCTTGCAATATTTAAAAGAACGTACGTTTGATTGCTAGCGATGTAAAATGAGATGTGTAACGTTTGTCCCATCAAAACGTTAAAAATGGTACCCTCTGGAGGAGTGTTATTGACAGAAACAGGTCGCTCCTCACAACAACCATACAAATTAGCGGTCCTGACAAGAAACTGGAAAATTCACATTAAATTCATTAAGAACTGAAAATCCTTCAAAGTTTGAATTAAAAAAAAAATGGAATACATCTTGGTTTGATTTTTTTTAAGTTCACCTAGAGATGAATTGGCGTCATGGGGTCAAAAGGAGAATACGTCGTCCCACCAATAGTAATATTTGAGCGGGGAAAGTCTTCCCAGTTACGGCTACAGCATATGTACCATTCACGGTGTGATTTGATGGAAAGGATATCGTGCATGTTTTCTATGAAAACATTAAAAAATCTATTCATAAAAATCAAATTCAAGTAAGAATTGCTTAGTTTTGATTTTAAGTGGAAAAGTATCATTGTGGGATGACAAAATTTTATACTTAATTATAATGATATGGTATCTAGCAAATATTGAATTAATCTATCTAAGCTGGCGTAAGGGAGAGCGGAACAGACAGAGACACACTCTGACCCCGTGGACCAACGAGATCTTAAAATATCATCATCAGCATCTGCTACTGGAATTTGTGAGGCAAGCCTTAAGGCAAGCATTCTGTAGTCTGAAAAGTTCGACTGAAACCTTAAAAATGTTCATATTGAAGACATTTTCTACAATTTTTATTGTAATGCTTTTGGCGTTCATTAAACATTGAAAATTAAAATACATAGCTCGTTCATCATCAGTTTTTGTTTACTTCTGGATATGTTTTTAATTTAATTTAAATTAATTTAACTTCACATCACCTCTAATGAACATTTGATTTATTTTATTTATAGTTTTTCTGGTGAGTTTAATTGTTTACCTGCAAAACTTTATAATTTTGTATTTTTTCATGTGCTATAACCTGATTTAAAAAAAATAATTTTCTCTCTCTTACAGTTTTTGATAAAGATACTTAAAAAATATTAAATCAACATTTTCTAAGGATACACTGTTAAAATGAAAATAAATAAATTGTTAAGAGAAAAAAATTATACAAGGGCCCTTTTTTGACACATAAATAATGACCTGAGCTCTATGATATATAACATACAAATCTTATGATATTAAGCTTGATTTTCTCTCATTATTGAAGCTCTAATGAATTGATTACAGTTTATGCCACCACTTTTCATCACGTATTTTTATTGTGAGAAGCCCAAAAACAAGGGCTATTCGAGACACTGCATTAAAATGAATGGTAAAGAATCAGTAACTAGAGTGAATTAAAAGCTTCATTTAAGCTGCTGTTTAAATTGTAATGAATCCGAAGGAATTTATTCACTGAAATTTGTGAAATTTACAACAACCAATATCTGTTTTATAGACACATGAGCAGGTGGAATTCAATGAACAAAAATGATATGATGGGCATCAAAAATGGGTACCGTCCTTGACGACAAGGGCTTACAAGAACCAATGTACATGTACTGTTTCCAAAAAATCAATAAAGTATCGCTGATTATATCTGACTGGCGACTAGACATTAATTTGGGGGTAGTTTAATCTGTTTTAAAGAAACATTTGACAGTTAAAAAGCTAAATACTCAATGGTAACCCTATGTTTTGAAAAATGGGTGAAAACGACGCAGTGTAAGAATATCTGAACAATTATTTAAAAAACAAACATTGTACTTATCCACGTTTGTCTGAAATTCAAACAGACAATGAAACTTGACATTTACAAATTTACAATAAAATGCACTTGACAAGAACAGCAAAGAGTTTAGAAAAGCAAAGAATTGTAAAAGCACAAAAAAGTTTTATATGCTATTTTCTTAAATATTAGTGGTCTTGTTTTTCAAATTCTTATTCGGGAAGGCAGTTGAATATCTGAAGGAGTCTAGAAAGCAACAACAACAAAAATCGAAAGGTTTGTGAGAGAAAGGAACCAGAAACAGGATTCCATCACATTGAATTTCTTCATGACAGCGTCGAAACCCACAGGCCGTGAAGAGTCAAGGAGTTTGGGGATAAGCAGAAAGAAAATGTTTTATCACACCAATAATATTCGCCAGATCTTTCTACCTTTGACTTCATTTCCTAAACTCGTAAAAACACCTTTCAGGAAGAAGAAACAAGCACAAAAACATCATACGATCTGCCATATTCCAGTATACGAAAGACCATACTCAAAAATATGTTTTAAAACAATCAAAAATTGGATGAAATGTTACAGACATGTATTTTAATTAAAAGATAATATTTAAGCGAAATCATTAAGAATAATTCATTGAAAAGCGTTATTTTTTTCGTTTCTTTCCGAGCACCGTGGACATTATTTATTGAACAGCCCTCGTGAAAGGTCTACAGTAACAGTAACATCCAGACTTTGGTCAAATATCTTATCAGCTCATTTTAGATCAAGTTTTATTAACTCACCTGAACTGAAAGCTCAATTGAGATATTCTAATCACAATTTTTCTGTAGTCCGTCTGTCTGTCCGTCCGTCTGTAAACTTTTAACATTTTCGACTTCTTCTCCAGAACAACTGGGCCAATTTCAACTAAACTTGCCACAAAGCATCCTTAGGGGAAGAGAATTTAATTTTGTGCAAATAAAGGGCCATGCTTTTATCCAAGGAGAGATAATTATGACATAGTGTAAATCTGGAGGCATGTTTTAAAAATCTTCTTCTCAGGAACCACTGGGTAGGGAAAGATGAAACTAATGAGGAAGCATCATCAGGTGTTGTAGATTGAAGTTTGTTCAAATCATGACCCCGGGGTAAGGCGAGACCACAATGGTCGACCAAAGTTTTAAATAGGAATATATAGGAAAATTCTTTAAAAATCTTTTCAAGAACAACAAAGCCATGGTTGTTCATATTTATTATAGAAGCATCCTCAAGTAGTGTAGTTTAAAGTTTATTCGAATCATGACCCCGGGGTAGGGTAGGGCCACAGCGGGGTATCAAAGTTTAACATAGGAATACATAGGAAAAATCTTTAAAAATATTCTTTTTAAGAACAAAAAAGGGAGGATTGGTCATATTTATAAGGAAGCATCATCAGGTAGTGTAGATTGAAGTTTGTTAAAATCATGACCCCTTGGGATAGGGTGGGGCATAAATAAAAGAACAGACTTGTAGGGAAAAAAGCCACAGCAAGCCTAAGAAATATGTAAGCATCCTTTGTATGTTCATATTAACTCAAATCACCCTTCCTTCTGCCTTTTAGGGGTAGGTTGGAACCACATGCATATAAGTTTTTTAAAACTGGACTGATTTTTGCTTTTTTCATAGCCACAGTGCTCATGTGTGCGATGTGGTTCACGGGCCTCTTGTTACTTTGTATATTAAAACAAGATGATGGGTCTTACATGTACATAGTTTACCTGTTGTGACAGGACTGGTGTTAGGTTGCTGGATATCACTCCTAGATGCCAAATTGAAGACCTTTCGAATTGACCAGGATCCAGCAGAATTTCCATGGTCCAAACGTATCCAGCAACAACTTGCAAATCTATTTAAAAAACATTGAAACATTGAGTTCTCAAAATGATGGCTAGGTAAAAACGAACAGATAATTTAACAAGCAAATATTTTTTTAGATATAGCTTAATGACATAGAACAACAATATACAAGATATAACTTCGAATTCCTTTTATATAATGATATTATGCTATCTGAATTTGCCAAGAAGTGTAGTGTTCTCTATCATCTTACTCAACGACGAAAGGACCTTCTCCTGGAATTGTATAGTCAAAGGTCCTCTCCCCTTGTTCCCTATTCTCAGACATGCTTACTTCTATACATATATAGTTTATTGCACTCAAAGACTGAAAGGTCGAATTACAACCAGACGTACATCTCCAGAAGGTACTTTTCATCCCGGTAACCAAGGAACCTATCAACGCTGGTGTGTAACCAGGCCCCGTACGATATCGCAATCCCATAGTGAATGAGAACTGGGCCTGCAAATTGTTTAGGAAAACTTCAATTTATAAATATAAATTACCTTCTGTTTTAATAAACAAAGTACTGAAGTTTCCATACTTTCGTTGTCTGTTCACGATTGGTTTTGTACATATATTTGCCTGTTCACTAGTTGTTTTACCCATGTCTTTGCCTGTTCAAGATTTGTTTTGTCCATGTCTTTGCCTATTCATGAGTTGTTTTATCCATGTCTTTGCCTGTTCATGATTTGTTTTTTCCACGTCTTTGTCTGATCACAATTGGATTTTTCCACGTCATTGCCTGTTCACAATTTGATTTTTCCATGTTTTGATTGGTCACGATTTGCTTTGTTTACTGGATTTATGAGATTGAACATTGTTAGTTATCTTCACATTTTACATACTAGTACGTCAAAGGATAATTGGGAGTACATAAATAAATATCAATCATGTCTATCATTTCCCTACTTTATTATTTTTTTTTACATTATATTACGAAAGAAATTTTCAAATTGCAAAGAAATATCATTCTCGCATAGCAATTTGTGTTTTGCCTTTCAAGCTATTCGCACCATAAAGATATTTAAAGTAGTTGTTTTATTTAATTCTTCGTTTATTATTTTGTAGGAGTATATGGAGAACATTGGGTCGGGAACAACGTGATACACCGACTCACAAATCAGGATCACTACACGCTTAGAGTTGAGATGACGGACTGGGATAAAAACCATAAATACGCTGAATATAGCACGTTTGTAGTTGGTGATGAAGAGGGAGGGTACAAATTGCATATCGGAGGTTACGAGGGGGACGCCGGTGATGGAATGATTAAACATAACAATAAAAAATTCTCCACACGAGATTTTGACAATAATCAAGTTGTGAAGGAATTTGGGGGAAGTTGCGCAAAGAGATTCCACGCAGCATGGTGGTTTTATAAGTACTATCAGAGCAATTTAAATGGAAAATATTATAGAAATGGGAAAATTGACGATAAAAAATATGATGGTGTAACGGAAACCCTGGACTGGCACAAACTATTCACTTAAACACGTGGAGATGGAAATAAAGCCGAATTTAGAGCGTAAAATGACATAAATATCAGAAAGTATTACCGCATTAATGGAAGAACTATCCACATTTATATAAACAGAGAACCATAATTCATGAGACGAGATAAATTATCCTAATTCATGAATATGTATGCCTCAGACAATTTAGTGTGATAAAGCAGTGAAGAATAACCAACACAGTTATAAAGTTTTGTTGATTACGTCGTTTATTGAAATGATATAAGGTGGATTTTTGAATGAAAAAATAACAAACCATTTAGGGGGTAGTCCAAATAAACAACACAGGATGAAGTACAGATCCCCTGGGAATGACATGCAGTGAAAATACAAACAGATGAATTAGAGTACATATAAATGTGCATAAAATAGAACGTAAATGAGTTGATACTTGGAGGCATCCAAATAATTGCGTCACAAGCCTCAAAGCAGCGAGGGATTGATTCCAACCAAATACAAAAATCGAAGGAAAAACATTTTGTCAAAATTACACAATTTCATTCTTTTTCATCATGTTTTACACTCCAAACTTTGAACGAACTCATTGTATACTCAGGTGTTTTATTTTAATAATGACTTATGAGAGAGGCTATTTGAAACTGTAAATCACATCAAAACGCAACAATACCTGTTTAGATTTAGCTAGTTCTTTTTTCTTAAGAAATCTTCAAAAAGAGAAGTTAGAAATAATTTTAAGTTGTAACCCTCTCAAGATGGGTTCAACAAGATCAATGGCCATTTTGATTTTACATTGAATATCTCTTGTAACCGGGACTCTTGCGTACTGTTGTGGCGCCAATGCATGATGTCCTTCAGGAGTATCATGCAACGATATATTTAAAAAGTGGTGTAGATCAGATTTAGGTTCTTAAATATTCCAAGATAAAATTTTGGAAAATTTGCTGTGGCCTTCAATAAAATATTTGGAGATAACGAACACAAAAAAAAAACTCCAAAGTCCATTAAACAATACAAAATTGGAGCAGAGCAAACATGGGCCTCCAAAAAAGTCAGAGGTGGGAATTGTTCATGCGTAGAACATATTCTAATGATCATTTCTTGAGTAAAGCTTGGTTAGTGAGATAAACATTAACGTCTTTTCAAGTAAAATATCGAAAAATGAAACAAGTGTGTCAGACTCCGTGGTATCTTTTATTTCAAGCTCATCGGAATATAGCATATCGACATAAGAATGGAAATAGCCATTGTTAATTGACAAAACGTCGTCAATATATCTAAATGGCGAGTTGAAGACTACAGCAAGTTTAGATATATCGACGACGTTTTGTCAATTAACAATAGTTATTTCCATTCATATGTTCATACGATATATCACAGCGAGCCTCAAATAAAAAGGTATCACAGAGTCTAACATATTTTTTATATGTACAAGTGTTATTATTTGATATCTGTATCGTGACCTAGTATACAAGGAGAGGGTGTACAGAGGCCTTGCCTTATGCCCAATCCTTATTGTATCATTCGATAAAATATGTTACTATTAACAAATGCTAGATGGCGTTTTTTTTATATTCATTGTTAAGTCATTATTTACGTACTGAAATTTTGTCAACAGATTTTCCGATATTTCCTGATCATGACAATGAGCACATGCTGGGTGTGACCGGTTACTATGGTTTTTCTCACTTATCCATGGGACCTGATCCACTTTGATGTTTAAGCGGTCCAGGTTTGCTCTGCTTTTATTTGTATTGTTGAATGAACTTTTGAGCTTAAACACTGTTCGTAATCTCCATATATTTCATTTAGTAGAATATTTTGAAGGATGTTTTAAAGTGGGATCTTGTAATCTGCAGCTCTTATATAGGAAATATAACTACCACTGATACATTCGATGATATGAAGGATGGGGAATTCCTCTCCTAGAGATTCACTGATAATCATCCTAGGTGATTTAAGAGTTCTACTGGATGAAATCTACCAATTTCTGTAGTATCCAATCCTTGAAGATGGTGAAAATGATGAAAGAAGAAATGTTGGGGAGACACACTCTGATCTTTACTAATGAGATGGAAAATGTGCATTGGAGACAGGTCCAAGGCAATGTTTGCGACCTCATGAAACTAAAAACGAGAAGCTCATTGATTAACGTTAAGTTTTCAAGGGGTTTGTTTCAATATTTGTTTTGTTTCTTTACAATTAGTACATGGAGACAATTGTCCACCAATCGTCTTACAAAACTAAAAAAAAATATAGGTGTACAAAAGACCAGGGGCCCGTTTCACAAAGCATACTTAGGACTAAGTTATATCTTAAGAAAGAACTTTTTCCTAAGTTCATTACTTATCCGTTTCACTAACCTCGTCTTATCTTAGGATATTCCTAAGTTATGTCGTAACTTTAGGACAGGTAAATCGATGACTTAGGAAGAAACTAAATATTGTGGCTTCCTGTCCAAGATTTCTTATGGAGAGAAAGAATGTGTTTGGGGAGAGAAAATCCAATGGACTACTAGTATATGGATGACTACGTTCTCTCCAGGTTAAAACATTTTTACTTTGCATGAAATTACTCAGTACTAGGATTTCAATAATTGGCAAACATGTGTCAAAATTAGTCAAAAGTATATAAAAATGTCTGTTCACAAAACTGGAGCTGGCGAAATAGATGTACATATGCTGGAATAATTCTCGATCATTTGAAGAGCACGTCTTCGTAAACAAAAAACTAGCATATGATTTGATCCATTATTATACATGCATGTATATATTATGTTTTTTTTTTATCTACATGTACATGTATATTTCTTTTATATATTACTAGTATTTTAATTAATATTAAATTCGAATTTGAAAAATGATATTTTAGATAAATGGAAACACTTGTTCACTTTCTATAAGTACATGATTTTTGATGAACCACCAACCAAGCTCCGGATATATAAATGTTTCTCCCAAGAATGGTTGCGTCTAATCTCCTCTAGGACGTTATTATTGAGGTAACACAAGCATAACGCAGTTTTGTTTTCTATACATCGGTAAAAAATTTATATCCCCCCCCCTGTGCTCCGTCAGTTCTTCCGACCATGATATTACAACCAGTCTTCCTCTCCGCTTAATACAATGTATAGCTAGCTATGCATGAGATTTCAATAGATTTCCTTTATTAACCTCTTCTTTTAGTATTTTCATATCTGTAGTCACGAATTTGGGATTTTTTTTCTGGCGTGGTATTCTTATTTTATATATTTGAGAAAGCTTTATACAGCACGAATAACTAACGTTGAGTAGTCATTGGCAAATATTTTTTTAAGAATGTCCTCACATGTGCATGTGTTCGCTACGAAGCAATCATTTTTGAATTTCATTTACAATTAGATACCCTATAAAGAGCAAAATAAATTAAACGTATAACACGTAGAACAATTTTTAAAAATACAAATATCGGGTGCCCGGAAGGGAAGAGGGCTTGAAAGGGTGTGTCTGTGAATGCTTAGTTCTACCAGCAAACTTTGCAAAGTTAACGCATACTTCTGTCCAAGTCCTTTGAAAGTGGGGGTAATCTCCAATCCTCCCGCCCCTCCCTTTTTGAAGCTAAAAATATAACCCATACTAGCATACTGAGAGTTGTAGATAGAGCGGAGAGGTATTTCATTAGTCTTTAAATTACGAGTATACACAACTTAAGAAACGACTTAGGAAAAATTTAAGATAAGATTGTTTCGTGAAACAGCTGTGACAAATCTTAGGAACTTCCTAAGTCATAACTTATGTATATCTTAAGTTATGTCTTACGACATATCTTAGGAAACGTTTGTGAAACGGGCCCCAGGTGCTTGGTTTGGGGTTCATCAAGAATCACGTACTTCTCGAAAGTGAATACATGTTTCCATATATCTAAAATTTCATTTTTCAAATTCTAAATTAATATTGATAAATTGTTTTTGCTGACAACGTCATTGTATCGACCATAGAACTTACGAAATGATGACTTTAAACGAGAATGCTGATATTCTTGTTTCATCAACATGTTTGTCAATAATTTACCTCGTTTTAGTAATTATACTTACTAGAGCATGCTCTTGCATGTCGAATCAAATGAGATAACTATACTCCGTATGCAAGTGATGAAGGTATATTGCTGCATAAGTAAGGGAAGTTGACAATAGAAAAGTTAAAGTCATCACGTTTATCATATAGCTTGGTTGTTAGATTACCACTTACGTCTTTTTCAAGTAAAATATCCAAGTATGAAACAGATGTATCAGACTCTGTGGTATTTTTTATCACAAGCTCACCAGGATATATAGTATGGAGGTAGGAATGGAAATAACCATTGTTAATTGACAATACGTCGTCAATATATATTGATATCGAGTTGAAGGCCACATCAAGTGTTTTCTTCTTTTCACGCATAAGATTACTTAAAAAGTAATAAAATGATAATAATTAATTGTTTGAGTCAGCAGTATTTCAGCCAAACTATGGCTGCGTGTAAAAATAAAAGAAAAAAAAAATTATGTTATATATTGTATTGATGATAATTTTATGGTAAATTTTTAACACTACTCAGAAAGAAAAATCAGAATTATTAAAATGAGACATAACATCAACATGTAGTTCATCTTTATGAAGTCATTTTTTGGGTCTGAATGTCAAAAAGAGCAGATTTAAACGTCGGTATCCGATAATATATATAGAATATTATTAAGTAGACAAGCTAAACTAGATACTATGGTGATGACAAACATTATACAAGCTCAAAAATCCAATAAAACAATACAAATCAGGAACAGAGCAAGAACAAACCTCTCAAACATTATTGGAATTTAGTGCCATGTGATGTTGACATGCAATGTAATTAAAGTTGCATTAAACTTATTTTTACAACCAAGGCCTGTGATAAACGTAATGACTTTAACTTTTCAATCGTAAACTTCCCTTACTTATGCAGCAGTATCTCTCAGTTGATGCGATTTGCAAGAGCATGCTCTACGTATGTAAAATTACTAAAACGAGTTAAATTATTGACAAACATGTTGATGAAACAAGAATACATGTTTCAGCAGTCTCGTTTACAGTCATCTTTTCGTGAGTTCTATGGTCTATACAATGGAATTGTCAGCAAATACATTTTATCATTTAGTCAAATATTGACTGACGTTTTTCATACTAATTGTTAGTCCATTAATTACACACTGAATTGACAGCGGATTTTTTGTTCTTTAAGTCAGGGACTGACAAGGGATATCCAGCGGGTGTGACCTGTCGGCATGGGATGCTGATTCGTCCATGACACCTGATCTCACCTCTGATGTTTTAGAGGTCCGTGTTTACTTTGTTCCAATTTTGTATTATTTGATGGACTATTGAGCTTGAATACTGTTCGTTATCTTCATACATTTCATTATATAATCATGTAAGTTAATGTAAAGATGAACTTTAATTGTATGTTAACATGTGAGAATATTATGTAAAAATTCAAGATATGTATGTAAACATGCAAAATAATTATGTCGAGATGCTACTTATTGATGTCAAAATGTAGGATAATGATTTTTAAATAAATAATTTTCTTGATGTAGACATAAATATCCTGAATGTGGAGACACTTTTCCTGCCTGTTGACATAATTTTTCTTGCGGGTAGACGGGTAAAATATGCCACCATATGTTCTAACTATTATTTTCTTCTACTTCCTTGAACTTCTATAGGGAGGCAATGGCGTCCCCTTAAGAATCCTGTCATCCTTTTGTTTGAATAAGGAATTGGCAAGCTCTTTTTCTGAAGAGCAAGATGGTGATTTAAATAAAGAACTTTCTTTTTCATTGTGGCATCATAATCAAATGTGCACAAAAAGTCGCTCTAATCAGTTCACAGATAGACACATGAAAAAAGAAAACGTTTATTTAACATTTAATTTTGTCAGCAGGGGCGACATACTAGTATTTTAAAGTAAAGGAAATCTTTTTTGTCCTGAAGCGAACATACTCAAAACATTTCACACCCAGTAAATACATTAATACCCTAGTAGTTGCATAAAATACGAATCCTCTTGCAACTCAAATTGTAGAATTAGAATGTAAGAATTCTTCTCAACTTAGCTTAATGTGCATTGTGTGAGGTGTGATTTGTTTTAGTCTAAAACTGAAGTGTAGAAAGAAATTTCTTTAAAAAACTTCAAAAATTTCATCTAGAAGACCGAGAGCTAGAAATACCGGATATACCCTTATAAACATACTTAGTGCTTAAGTAGTGACCTAAAGTTAGTTGTCTCCAGAAGGCGTCTTAAGTAAAAAAATTTTACTTTATTTATAAATCAATAGTTTAATGAGGACAAGTGAGGATGATGTCCATATCTGTCTAATTGCAAAAAAAAAAAAAAAAAAATCCAGAAACAAACAAACAAATCAGGATTTAGAGGGAAGTATGCTTGTAATAATCTTTAAATGTAATACTAGTAAAGTATTTTCCGTGTTTTATTTTAATCGCCGTCCTTTATTTTATTTTGCATTATTTGGGATTGGAATGCTCTAAATGTACGCACGTGGTTATAAAGGACGTTCCTTCATTTCTCCA